>NW_020175018.1:5720522-5861122 GCF_003031525.2 Neophocaena asiaeorientalis asiaeorientalis | reverse complement strand
TCTCCCGCTGCAGAGCACAGGCTCCGGATGCGCAGGCTCAGCGGCCATGGCTCACGGGCCCAGCTGCTCTGTGGCATGTGGGATCTTCCCAGACTGGGGCACGAACCCACGTCCCCTGCATCGGCAGGCGGACTCTCAACCACTGTGCCACCAGGGAAGCCCAATTGGGGTTTTTTGGTTCTTCTTTCTCTAAGTTCTTTAGGTGCAAGTTTAGGTTGTTTATTTGACATGTTTCCTGTTTCTTAAGGTAGGATTGTATTGCTATAAACTTCCCTCTGAGAACTGCTTTTGCTGCATCCTATAGATTTGGGGTCGTCGTGTCTCCATTGTCATTTGTTTCTAGGTATTTTTTGATTTCCTCTTTGATTTCTTCAGTGATCACTTCGTTATTAAGTAGTGTATTGTTTAGCCTCCATGTGTTTGTATTTTTTACAGATCTTTTCCTGTAATTGATATCTAGTCTCATGGCGTTGTGGTCGGAAAAGATACTTGATACGATTTCAGTTTTCTTAAATTTACCAAGGCTTGATTTGTGACCCAAGATATGATCCATCCTGGAGAATGTTCCATGAGCAGTTGAGAAAAATGTGTATTCTGTTGTTTTTGGATGGAATGTCCTATAATTATCAATTAAGTCCATCTTGTTTAATGTATCATTTAAAGCTTGTGTTTCCTTATTTATTTTCATTTTGCATGATCTGTCCATTGGTGAAAATGGGGTGTTAAAGTCCCCTACTATGATTGTGTTACTGTCGATTTCCCCTTTTATGGCTGTTAGTATTTGCCTTATGTATTGAGGTGCTCCTATGTTGGGTGCATAAATATTTACAATTGTTATATCTTCTTCTTGGATCGATCCCTTGATTATTACGTAGTGTCCTTCTTTGTCGCTAGTAATAGTCTTTGTTTTAAAGTGTGTTTTGTCTGATATGAGAATTGCTATTCCAGCTTCCTTCTGATTTCCATTTGTATGGAATATCTTTATCCATCTCCTCGCTTCAGTCTGTATGTGTCCCTAGGTCTGAAGTGGGTCTCTTGTAGAGAGCATATATACGGGTCTTGTTTTTGTATCCATTCAGCCAGTGTGTGTCTTTTAGTGGGAGCGTTTAATCCTTTTTCATTTAAGGTAATTATCGATATGTATGTTTGTGGTAGACTGCCTATTTCCTCTTCATTTGTTAGGTCTGGTGGATTTTTACCTTGCTCCTTCATCTGCTGTGTGTTTTTCTGTCTTCTCATTTTGCTTATCTTACTGTGTTTGGGGTCTTCTTTTCACAGGCTGCAGGTTCATTTTTCCCGTTGTTTTTGGTGTCTGTCCCCAGTGGCTAAGGTTAGATCAGTGGGTTGTGTAGGCTTCCTGGTGGAGGGGACTCTTGCCTCTGTTCTGGTGGATGAGGCTGGATCTTGTCTTTCTGGTGGGCAGGTCCACGTCTGGTGGTGTGTTTTGGGGTTTCTGTGGCCTTATTATGATTTTAGGCAGCCTCTCTGCTAATGGGTGGGGTTGCGTTCCTGTCTTGCTAGTTGCTTGGCATAGGGTGTCTAGCACTGTAGCTTGCTGGTCGTTGAGTGAAGCTGGGTGTTGGTGTGGAGATGGTCTCTGGGAGATTTTCACTGTTTGATATTACCTGGCGATGGGAGGTCTCTTGTGGACCAGTGTCCTGAACTTGGCTATCCCACCTCAGAGGCATAGATGTGACGCCTGGCTGGAGCACCAAGAGCCCGTCATCCATATGGCTCAGAATTAAAGGGAGAAAAAAATAGAAAGAAAAGAAAGAGAGAAAGAAAGAAAGAAAGAGGATAAAATAAAATAAAGTTATTAAAATAAACAATAGTTATTAAGAAAAATGATTTTAAAAGTAAAAAAAAAGAAAAGAAAAAAAGAACAACGGACAGACAGAACCCTAGGAGAAATGGTGAAAGCAAAGCTATACAGACAAAATCTTACACAGAAACATACACATACACACTCACAAAAAGATGAAAAGGGGAAAAAATAATATATGTTGCTCCCAGAGTCCACCTCCCGAATTTGGGATGATTCGTTGCCTATTCAGGTATTCCACAGATGCAGGGTACATCAAGTTGATTGTGGAGATTTAATCCGCTGCTCCTGAGGCTGCTGGGAGAAATTTCCCTTTCTCTTCTTTGTTCGCACAGCTCCCGGGGCTCAGCTTTGGATTTGGACCCGCCTCTGTGTGTAGGTCGCCTGGGAGTGTCTGTTCTTCGCTCAGACAGGACGGGGTTAAAGGAGCCGCTGATTCGGGGGTCTGGCTCACTCAGGCCAGGAGGAGGGAGGGGCACGGAGTGCGGGGCGAGCCTGCGGCGGCAGAGGCGGCGTGACGTTGCACCAGCCTGCGGCGCGCCGTGCGTTCTCCCGGGGAAGTTCACCCTGGATCACGGGACCCTGGCAGTGGCGGGCTGCACAGGCTCCCCAGGAGGGGAGGTGTGGAGAGTGACCTGTGCTCACACACAGGCTTCTTGGTGGCCGCAGCAGCAGCCTTAGCGACTCGTGCGCCTCTCCGGGGTCCATGCTGATAGCCGCGGCTCGCGCCCGTCTCTGGAGCTTCTTTAAGCAGCGCTCTTAATCCCCTCTCCTCGCTCACCAGGAAACAAAGAGGGAAGAAAAAGTCTCTTGCCTCTTCAGCAGGTCCAGACTTTTTCCCGGACTCCCTCCCGGCTAGCCGTGGTGCACTAACCCCCTGCAGGCTGTGTTCACGCTGCCAACCCCAGTCCTCCCCATTGGGATCAGACCTCTGAAGCCCAAGCCTCAGCTCCCATCCCCCGCCCACCCTGGCGGGTGAGCAGACAAGCCTCTCCGGCTGGTGAGTGGTGGTCGGCACCGATCCTCTGTGCGGGAATCTCTCCGCTTTGCCCTCCGCACCCCTGTTGCGCTCTCCTCCGTGGTTCCGAAGCTTCCTCCCCGCCACCCACGTCTCTGCCAGTGAAGGGTTTCCTAGTGTGTGGAAACTTTTCCTCCTTCACAGCTGCCTCCCACCGGTGCAGGTCCGGTCCCTATTCTTTTGTCTCTGTTTTTTCTTTTTTCTTTTGCCCTACCCAGGTATGTGGGGGAGTTTCTTGCCTTTTGGGAGGTCTGAGGTCTTCTGCCAGCGTTCAGTAGGTGTTCTGTAGGAGTTGTTCCACGTGTAGATGTATTTCTGGTGTATATGTGGGTAGGAAGGTGATCTCCGCGTCTTACTCTTCCGCCGTCTTCTCAAATCTATTAACTTGATTTTTGATCATTGACTGAAATGACAAAATTTTTTTAAAAATTGAGGAGAGTTCTCTTATTTGAGGGGAATAGAATATATTTGGAAAACCAAGCTGTTTATGCCAGAGTAATTCTTAAAGAAAATCTAAATCTGATTTAGGTTTCTCAGACTCCATGTAAATGAGCTTTTCATACATGCCAGGAAATTTATTCATGTGTTCTGTGGGAATGTCCCTATTTTAAAGATGAAGAAACTGAGGGTCAGAGAAAAAATATTGCATAGCCTGTAAGGAGTGCAGTAGGACTTTGGATCCAATTTTGTGTTAGCATTAGCAGGTACTCTTTCTACTCTGAATCCTTTCATAGCTGTTCCAGCCATGAAAAGATAGGCAAATCAATAGAGAGGTATCACAGCAGGGAAATTAATTTCCAGTTGCCTTAGTCATTGCTGTCAGACACCAAAGCCCCGACATGGTTTAGCAGCCTGTCCACTTCCTCCTCTGAGAGGAACCACGAGTCACGCTTCTGTGTGACCGGGGTGGCACCCCTAGAGCCTCTGCCAGTCCCGCCATCAGACAGGACGTGTCTGGGAAGAATTTGCAGCCGACTACTCTACCATTCGGGTCCCCATCTGTGTCAACTGAGTAATTTATGGATGCACTTTTTCCTGTATTGCAAAGGAGATGCACAGGACCTTTGGAAATAATTCAGTCTCTTTCACGGGAACACATTTGGGGAAATTATTGTTAATGCATCTGAGTAAGAGGTGCTCAACCCCGACAAATATTTCATGCAATTATAGTAAAGACGAGACAGTGACAACCAGTGACCGTCAGTCATTCCCCAGATCAATAATAACCATGGAACATGCAATCAAACCTAATCAGCACCCGGTGATTAAAGAACAGGGCCTCTCTTCTTTGCTTTCAGGGTCATAGTCTCTTGAAAGAATTGGCATGGAGTCCTCCAGACAGCACACAATACAGAAACAAACATCAATAGGGGCTTTAGAATCTAGCAGATCTGGGTCAGAGTCCATAAACACTGCTTCTCAATCTTGGACAAAATTATATGATAATAATAACGCTCACTGCACACTTTCTGGGGGTGTCAAACAGCATGCTAAGTATTTCATCTGTATTATTTAATTTTATAATGTATGTGTGAGGTGTGCACCGTAGACTCCCTCTAAAGTGAGGAAACTGAGACTCAGAGGGATGGGATAGCTTGCTCAGAGCCACACTGACAGCAAGTGACAGAGCTGTGACTCAGATCCAGTCCTGTAGACCAAAGCTTCAAACTGGCCCCTCATTAAAATCACCTGGGGAGCTTTTTAAAGTAACCAGTGCCTGGGCCCACCCACCCCATAACACCTGAATCATCATCTTTGAGTCTGAGGACTAGGCATGTATTATTTTAAGTAAACATTTTAATAAATTATAGCAGACATACAGAAAAGGGAACAAATGGAGTGTAGCACAGTGTATTTTCACTAAGTAAACATCGCCACGTGTGCAGAACAAACCCAGCCTCCTTCACACACACACACACCCCAAGAAGCTCCTTTGTGCCCTTTTCCAGTCACTACCACCCATTCTGCCCAAGGATAGTCATCATGACTTAAAACAGCAGACATTCCCTTTTTCTGTTTTTGAACTTTATATAAATGGAGACATACAGTTGACATACTTCTGTGTCTAATTTCCCATTACATTTGTGAGATTCATTGATGTGGGTTGAAGGATGGTAGTGGTTTGTCCATTTTTGTTGCCGTAGAGTATTGCATAATGTGAATATACCACAATGCATTTAGTCAGTTTGCTGTGGTTGGGTATCTTTCCCATTCTTGGGTATTACAAGAATGTTAATTCTTTAGGTTAGCAAAAGTGTGTGCCTTTCTGTTGAGTATCTCCCTAGAAGTGGGACTGCTGGGTCGTAAAATGTGCATATGTTCAGCTCTAGGAGATCCAGGCATTTTTTACAAGTTCCTGGGTGATTCTGATGCACAGTGAGGGTTGAGAAACCATGCATAACCCTATGTCATTTCCCTTATTTAGAATTTATTGTTGTTGCTTTCTGGAACAGCATATTAAGGTCATAATAAAGTTCTAGATAGAATAATTTACCATGTTACTAACGACAGCCTCTCTTCCTCCCTCCAATCCTCCATCCCATTCCCCTGATCCAAGGCATTCTAACTTTTTAATGTCTAAGCCTCAAAGGCTGACTGGTCCTGGAAGAGGAAAGAGCCCGAATACTAGTGCCTCTTATGCTTGAAAATGGGAAGATTTTTGTAATTGCAGAGAAGAGAATAAGCTAACAGTATAATTTTTGGCACTAAATCTTTCAGTTGCTGAAGACCCATGAAAGGAACTGATGGCGTTAAGAGAAATAATAAGCACACAGAATGCATAGTATAGAGTCTGGCACTCAAGAAACTGTCCTGTTATTGTGATTATGATTATTGCCATTATCAGTAGCAGCAATGGCAAAGAAGTAAAAATACGCCAGGGCTGTGGCTTCCTCATGAAACAGATCTGTTCAGTCATTTAAGAATACTCACAATGTGTCTCATGGGCCAGACTCTGTATATGGCACAATGAGCCCAGGGAGGAACAAGCCACACTGTCTTGAAGGCACTCACTGCACCTCTGAGCTTGTCCTGTCCCCGCTTGTTCATTGTGGCAAATGGGGCGCACTTAAAGAGGGAGATGTCTCAGAGGAAGCCCATCCCCGCTGTTCCAGGAACAGAGGACAGCAGATAGATACCTGCTGAGGATGGGCCAAGAGCTTTATTTCATGCATGGAGGAGTCTGTACACAGAGACTTCCTTTCCATAAACGGTATGCTTTATTTAGTCAGAGTGGTTTCAGTCTCAAATAGGAGAGAATAACAATTTGGCTCAAGAGGAAAAAGGGTAGGAGATCTTTGATTGAAAGGTTACACGTGCACAGGAGCTTAGGAAAAACTGCACCTCTGGACTTCAGGCAGGGGCATGTGGGCAGCTCCAAAGATGGATGGGATCATCTGTTTTGGTCTCTTTGATCTATTTGCTTTTAGCTCTGTCTGTCTGCCTTTATCTTTTTCTCTCTGTCTTTCTCATAGGCTCTTTCCTTTCTCTCCATTTCACATGTCCTCTTCATCTCTCTGCCTCTGCTGTTTTCCTCTGTCTCTCTTCTAGACTCCTCTGCTTAACTCAGTTTCTGTTCTCCAGAACTTCAGCTTGCACAGACCTTTGGCTTGCTGTGGACCTTAAATCAGTCTCAACTTAGCCTCAGGGTCTCTGGGCTTCTCTGACCCCTGTTCTATATGGAATTTCATTCTGCGTCTCTTCATTCAAGCTCCCAAGATGATTTTACTGGCTCACTTAATCTTCTGGGGCTAGCCACTTGAATCGCAGGGTGATCATCAGTGTATGGAAGGGTGTCCCCCGAGTTAGGGCCTGACTCTGATACAGTCTTCTGTGGCTGGGAGAAGATGGCTACCTGATCTGATGCTCAAACCATTCAGCTGCAAGATGGGCAGTTCCCTTAAGAGAATGTGTTGAGTGCAACAGGCAATGAAAGATGGTAAGAAACCTCTTAAAAGCTGCAGAGTCCTAACAGCTGAGATTTGCTTGGTGGTTGATCAGAGGCTCCTGGGGGCCACAAGTATTGTGTTCTTCCTCTCTGAAGTTCCTAAAGCTTAATAGTATTTTTGGACTAAATTAATTCACTTCTCTATACCCTAGCTCTTAGGTGGCTTTTCTTCATGTCCTAAGACTTGGGGTTTTGCTCCTTTATTTACTCATCGATTCAACAGATATTTACAGAGCATCTACTTTGTGTCAGACACTGTTTTCTACACTTGAGACTTAACAATGAATAAAATGGGCAAGAAACTGCCTTGTGGGGCATACATCTTAACTGCACCCTCATGAGACCCTAAACCAGAAAAGTCCATCCAAGTTCCTCCCCAAATTCTGACCCACAGAGACTGTGATATAGTAAATATTTACTGTGACTTTAAGCCTCTGAGTTTTGCACAATTTGTTGCATCGCAACAGACAATTACCCCTGGTGGCCAGTCAGTCCAGAACAGAGTGAGCTGTGGGGGATGCTGGAGTCGAGGTCAGAGTGGAAGAGCACGTTAATATCACAGAAGACTTTGTTGCTTATGATAAGGAATGTGAATTTTCTGAATTTGATGGAAAACCATTGGAGGATTTTGATTGTGGGAGTAGTATTAGGTTTTAAAGAGATCATCTAGGCAGCTAGCTATGTGGAGAGCAGACCATAATGGGACAAGGTGAAGGCAGGGGGACCTGTTAGGAGGCTACTGTGTTTGTCCAGGTAAACCAGGATAATGGCATAGACTCTTCAGCTCTATTTTGAAAGGTAGAATCAATGGGCTTTTCTGATGGGTTGGATGTGAGAAAGTGAAAAGTCAGTGAATTCTAGGTTTGGACATCAGCAGCTGGGAAGAGAGAGGTGCCATTTATGGAGACGAGGATCATGGTGGGAGAATGCAACAGTTAGATGCCAACAAGAGGAATAGAAGCCAACCATGAAGACTGAGAAGGAATGGCCAGGGAGACAGGAGGAAGATCGGGAGAGTGGGAGAGTGAAGAGTCTTAGAAGTCACAGGCAGAAGATACTTAAAGAAGCAGGGAGTGAACAACTGGACCAAATTCTGCTGAGTGTTTTTATAAGATGAACTCTGAGAACTGATGGCTGAATTTGGCATGATGGAGATTGTTGCTAACCTTGGGGATGAAAACACAACTGTGCAGAAGTGCTTATGAATTCATCAGCCCCAAGTCTGTTTTGCTAGTCTTCCTCTTTCTTGTGCTGTGATAAAATCAATGCGGCGGTACTATTTGTCCCTCATCTGTCAAGTTTGCACAACGGTCTTCATTTTGTGATTCTCTGCACACTGACCCATGAACGCCTGAATTTTCACCTTTGGATAGTTGGCTAGAACCAATCCTGCATTTGAAAGTTGAGAGTCCTAAGTATGTATTGGAAGGAAGAGCTGGAGATGAGGAGGCCAGGTGTGGCAGGGATGAGGTAGTGAACCCTTGATTCAATGATATGGGCCCCAAGGAACCCCTGAAAGTTGTCCTGCAGGTATTTGCCAATCTGCCGGTCAGCAGAACAGAGAGCAGTGGAGGTGAGAATAAGAGGTATGAACTGTACTCAGGAGGCTAAGTGGGATTTGAATTATTACTAAGGATGAAGAAAAGTTTTTGCTGAATTTTAAGGATCTATAAAAGTCCAGGAAAGGGAATAGGGATGGTGTCGTCAGAGGATTTGTTTAGTGAAGTGAAGAATCACAGATTTAAGAATCTCCCTTCTTTCTGAACTGGAAAATTAGAAAGACCTATCGTCAATACTTTGTCTCAGTTTCCCCACCTGGAAGCAGGGACTGTCCCAACACCTGATACTTGATCAGAGGCTTCTCTCAGAGGCCCAGAGAGCTCCTGCCTCCTGCATCAGCGAACAGCCGTTCACTCCCAGAGAGAGCAGCTGTTTGTGCAGGTGAACAAAACAGACCTGGGAAGGAGGTGAAGTCTGTGTCTTCCTCCTCTGCAACACTAAAGCTTTTGCATCTCTCCTTCAGCACTTTGAAATAAGATCATTCATGTAAGGTGCTGTCACTTAGAAGGTGCCCAGCCAAAGGCACTTACCATTATTGGCATTGTTTGTATTATATTCTGGGTTTCAGTGTGTACAATTTATCTCCCTGTCTGGCTGGCAGCACCTTGAAGGGAGGTGCTTTATATTCACCTTTTATTCCCAGCGTCTGGTGCAGTCTCTGTCACATGCTAGGTACACAGATTAATGCTGAATTTAAATTTGAACTCACCGATTCTCTGTGTGCCTTTACAGTTTGGCACCACACCAAAAAGCCCACTGCCCTTAATTTATTTCTGACTTCCCAGGGGATGCTAAAGCATTGTGATTACTCACTCATCCGTCCATTCATTCATCTGATGGATATATATAAGTTGGTCGTACCAGACATTGTACCCAGATGAAATCAGACAGACAGAGGTCCCGTCCTCTCAGAGTTTACAGTTTAATGTCATAGTTCCCCCCTCACATTCCCTGGGGGAACTTTTAAAAAATATAACTCCCAGGAACACACTTCTATCCTACTGATTAATACATATTCAGAACAGGGTCTGAGAATTGCCATTTCGATAACTCCTTTGTGGTCGTGGGACTGCCTCTTCATAATGGAGAGTTATGACGGAAGGCATATGTATATTATTCCTGATTCTACAACTTAGTTTGCGACTTTGGAAAAGTCTCAGCCTATTTAACATTCACTTTCTCCACCTGCAAAGTGAAAACAAATGTCTCTCCTGCCTACCTCTAATGGCCGATGAGGAGAGAGCATGAGATAATCAATAGCAGTGTTGTCTTGGTATGTTTTACATTTCTATACACAAACCACAAATTATTGTTATTAGTCATTAGCCAGTGTTTGAGACTTACATGTAATGTAGCTGGTCCTTGCTTACTAATTTAAAAATGCATTACTGGGGCACCTACCATATATAAGGAAGATCTTTTATCTTCCTTGGACTCTTAATAGGAATTCACTGAATTGGCTGTAAAATTAGTGATTGATGACATTTTAATATACCGCCTTTCCAAGTACATTGCATTTAACATCTTGAAGAAAATCATAAAATAATACAATTGATAACAATAATTGTAATCATTTTATTGAAATCTTACAGTGTACCAAGTTGCTCGGCACTTTACTAAGAGCTGAAAAGGACTTTTGGAACTGTCTACCACAGACCACAAATTAACATGTATTTGATCATCTTTTAACCTTAATAGTGTTTTAAAAGGCAGTGTAACTAGGCATAAGACACATTTAATAGAAATATAAAAATCATAATTCCTACTGTTTTACAGAAGATTCATAGCACACACTACTGCTTGAGACCCAGGCTTAAGCTCAGTCCTCCCATTACACAGATTAAGTCTTATGCTCAGAGAGGTTATATGGCTTACATAGGACCATGTGGGTCTGTTTGAGCACTCTGGCTTTTTCTCAGAATCGCTTCTTCATTTTAGCAGTCATCAGATCCTCTGGTTCAGTCAATTAACCTGGTGCTTCGGTCTGCAACTCAGTTACCACCACAGGCTGAGCAAAATCTCTTCCTTCATAGCCATTACCTGCCATGATCTACAGCCCTTGCTGTCTCTCTAGAGGCTCCGTCAAGCCCTATATCTTTCACATGTTCCCTCCCCTGCTCCTGCAAACATCACAGAGAAATGTTCCATCAGGCGTCAACTCTCATGATCTCCTTCTCACCTCATTAGCCACTTGGTACCCATTGTCTGGAAGACAGGTTTCTGGCACAGCAATTTAAGCAGCCAATTTAATTGGAAGATTAGAAAAGACCTGGTATCTGGGCCATCATTTGAGAGTAGGCTGAGCAATAGTCCATTTTAAAGCATATTCCCTGCTCCCAATTCTTGCATATTTTCCATCGTTCCAAACTCTAGAAATTCCAAATTGTTTTCGCACCACTGTTTTCTTCTTTTGTTCAAACCTCTGCCTAAATATCACCTCTGCAGAGAGGTCTTCCTGTCTGTCCTATCTAATGTGGCCCTCCATTGCTTTCTGCCACTCTGAAATATGATGGTGGATTGAGTCTTGGCCTCGAATCTTACAGTAAAGAGATTGAAGCAGACGCACTGGAAAGTGACCCCAAGATCCCACCTCCTAAGCTTCACAAAGTTTGTGTAATTCCCTCCTGTTAAGTGTGGGCAGGACCTGTGACATGCTTCTAAACAGTAGAAAATGGCAAAGGTGATGGGATGTGTGTACAGTTTGAATGTGATGACGTGGTTATATTACATCATGTAGACTCCATCTTGCCAGCAGACTTGTTCTCTCTTCATTGCTGGCACAGAAGCAGCAAGCTGCCATGAAGTAAGCAAAGGCCCTGTTGGAGGAGTCCATTTGGCAAGGGACTGTGGGCAACATCTAGGAGCTGAAGTTCTTAGACCTAGAGCCACAAGGAAGTGGATGGGGCCAACTACCTAAGAGAGCCTAGAAGTAGATCTATCGCCATTTGAGCCTCCAGATAAGAACTGAGCCTTGGCCAACACCTTAATTACAGCCTTGCAGAGAACACAGATAAGCCTTGCCCAGGCACTTGACCCACAGAAACTATGAGATAATAAATATGTTTTTGTCTAAGCTGTGGTTTATGGCAATTTGTTACAAAGCATAGAAAACTAATATGGCATATTTCCCCACTCCTTTACCTTGGGTTTGGCTGTGGAACTTGCTTTGGCCCGTGGAATATGGCAGAAATATCAGTGTGTTGGTTCTGTGCGTGGGCATTAAGATGCCTCCTGTGTTTCTGCTTCTGTCTTGAATTTTTGTCATCATCATCAGAAGCATGTGCCTAGGCGAGCCCATGGGTTCCAGAAAGAATGAGAATCTTGGGGAATAAGTAGCCTAGATTGGCCCTCCCCCAGTTGGTCTGCCAATGTGTAAGAAGCACATGCTATTACTGTTGTCAGCCACTGAGTTTGGGTCAGAATGATTCAATGGGTAACTGGGCCCAAGTCTTCTAATTCTTAGTGTGGTGAATTTTCAGTAAAAATCAACCCAAACTAAATACTAATATTTATATTGGCATAATACTTCAGGTCTGAGGTTTTAATCTGAGGTTATAGAGAGAAGTTATCTATAACGTGAGTTCTTTAAAGCACTTGAAATTATATACTAAATTTTATGTTCGGGGCATTTTGTGGGAGAGACAGTCTATAATAGCCTGTCATATTTTAAACGAGATCTGTAGTAACACCTCATCTGTTTAAGAACCACTGATACCAATAGAAATGACTTTCTTCCTTGTTAAATCCGGGGGATAGTGTTGTTCACTTAAGAAATACAATTCCCAGCCCCAATTCATTTCTCTTAATTATTTGTCTTAAAATTTTAATGGATTGGTTCTTGGTGGCTTTCAGACAAGTCACTGTTTCTTTATACCCATGCATTTTCTTTATCAGTTAAAAATATCAATATTTCCCTAAGGAGAGTAATTCTAATAAAGATGTTTTTAAAAATCCCAACACCAAGACCTGATAAGAATGCTAATTCCCTAAAGTTATTTCAGTTTTATGCGTCTGAAAGTTATTACTTTCATTTATGCGAGTGTGACATATGGATGGGAAGCATGGTGTTTTCAACTGGCAGGAAGAAAATACCAGGGGACCCAAGAGAGCATGGGGTTCAAATCCCCGCTTTTATTTCCTGACTTTATTTTTATTTTATTTTATTCTAATTAATTAATTTACTTTTGGCTGCGTTGGGTCTTCGTTGCCGCGTGCGGCCTTTCTCTAGTTGCAGAGAGCGGGGGCTACTCTTTGTTGCGGTGTGCGGGCTTCTCATTGCAGTGGCTTCTCTTGATGCGGAGCACAGGCTCTAGGTGCACGGGCTCAGTAGTTGTGGCACGTGGACTCCAGAGCGCAGGTTCAGTAGTTGTGGCGCACGGGCTTAGTTGCTCCGCAGCATGTGGGATCTTCCCGGACCAGGGCTCGAACCTGTGTCCCCTGCATTGGCAGGCAGATTCTTAACCACTATGCCACCAGAGAAGCCCCCATTTCCTGACTTTATAGCCTTGCAAAAGTCACTCCATCTCTGCACTTTAGTTTTCTTAGTTTCTAGTTTTGGACAAACATCTAAATTCACAGGGTTGCCTTGAGAATTAAATGAAATAATATGTGAAAACGTGCTTGGCACATAGCAAGTTCTCAATAAATTATGAAAATTCAAATATATCACACTTCCTGCAGTTTCTGCTCAACTTGGAACTCTTCAAAGTGGGAAGAGCCACTTGTTTGTCTCAGAGTGATCATCAGGGAAGTAGAAATGGGTCATGCTCCTCCCTTTGGGAGACAGGGGCGATGTAAATATTAGTATTATTATATTATCGATCTGGTACTGTGACTTTGTAGTGTAATTAGCTATTGTGGTAAATGCATTGAAGAAGGAAGGATCCAGGATGATTTAACAATAATGGTAGCAATTAGCATTTTTCTTGTTTTTTTAAAGACATAGAGTTTATGAGGCATTTTGAGAATTTCCAAATATTAAAAGGACTTAAAGATAATCGATACACTTTTCTCCACTCTCATTGCCACCACCCGAGTCTCAGCCATCAATCCATCTCTTAAAGTACACATGTAAAATAAATAAGCAGCAAGGTTCTACTGTACTTGCAGGGAAATATAGCCATTATTTTGTAATAACTTTAAATGGAGTATACTCTATAAAAACATTGAATCATTATGTTGTACACCTATAACTAATATAATATTGTAAATCAACTGTATATCAATAAGAAAAAAGAAGATTGTTCCAACAGCTCCTAACTGGTCTCCCTCCCTCTAGTCTTGCTCTCTTTTAATTCATTCTGTACTCTGAAACCAGAATGATCTTTCTAAATTACAAATCAGATTATGTTCTCTGTGAAGTTCTTTGGTGGCTCTTCAGTGACTTTAGGATGAGGCCAGACTTTGTAATGATGTGTCCAAAGATTTCTGGGCTGGCCCTAGCCTCCTCAGTCACCATACTGTGCCCCATTCTCTGTACTTGCTGGATTAAATTTTATTTCATTCTTCCAACCATTCACAATTCTATCCAGTGTTGCTGGTCGAGGGAGTTTGGTCCATTGCGTACCTCTATTCCATGCTGCCTGGCTTGGAAGCCAGAATAAATTGGCACAGGCTATTGGCATATCAACATTTTAACTGATGATGCTGTAGGAGAACATGGCTTTGGTCCACTAGCCAAGGGAGCTTCTACCCCTTCATCCCTCAATCTTATAGACTTACCTGCTCCCATCCCTGGTAGAGCAAACAACTGCATGCCTTCAGCAATGGGCAGTTGTCCCACTGAAAATTAGGGCATGGAGGAGCAGAGCAGAAAGTCTTCGGCATGCTAAAGTTTTCTTGGATAGGACACAAGAAGCACAAGTCATGAAAATAAATCATAAGCTGGATTTTATGTAGACTGCTGCTCTTCAAAGAGCACCATTGAAAAAGAAAAGGTGAACCACAGACAAAACACAATAGTTGCAAACATGTATCTGATAAAGGACTTGTATCTAGAGGTTTTAAAGAACTCTCAAAATGCATTAATAAGAAAATAAACCATTTAAAAATGGGCAAAAAAATTGAACAGACATTTCGTCAAAGAAGAAATATGGTAACAAAAAAGCCAATGAAAAGAAGCTCAACATCATGAGTTACTAAAGAAATACAAATTAAAGCCACAATGAAATATCACTGCGCAACTATTAAAATGGGGAGAAGATGGGGAAACTGAGATTCTTCCATTGCTTATGGGAATGTAAAATGGTACAGCCACTTTGGAAAACATTTTGGCAGTTTCTTATAAAGTTAAACATGCAATTATTATATGTATTAGTTTGCTAGGGCAGCCATAGCAAAATACCACAGGTCAGGTAATTCAAACAACGGATATTTATTCGCTCACAGTTCTGGAGGCTGGAAGTCCAAGATAAGGTGTCAGTATGTTTGGTTTCTCCTGAGGCCTCTCTCTTTGGCTTGCAGGTGGCCACCTTCTTGCTGTGTCCTCACAAGAACTTTCCTCTTTGTGTACACATCCCTGACATATCTTTGTGTATCGAAATTTCCTTTTCTTATAACAACACTGATCAGATTAGATTACCATGCACCCTAACCATCTTTTTACTTTATTTTTTTTGAATTTTATTTTATTTTTTTATACAGCAGGTTCTTATTAGTCATCCATTTTATATACATCAGTGTATCCATGTCAATCCCAATCTCCCAGTGCATCACACACACACCCCCACGCCATATCTATATTTATGTTTTTGTGCCAGTTCCATATTGTCTTGATCACTGTAGCTTTGTAGTATAGTCTGAAGTCAGGAAGTCTGATTCCTCCAGCTCCGTTTTTTTCCCTCAACACTGCTTTCCCTATTTGGGGTCTTTTGTGTCTCCATACAAATTTTAAGATTTTTTGTTCTAGTTCAGTAAAAAATGTCATTGGTAATTTGATAGGGATTACATTGAATCTGTAGATTGCTTTGAGTAGTATAGTCATTTTCACAATGTTCATTCTTCCAATCCAAGAACATGGTATATCTCTCCATCTGTTTGTACCATTTTAAATTTCTTTCATCACTGTCTTATAGTTTTGTGCATACAGGTCTTTTGTCTCCCTAGGTAGGTTTATTCCTAGGTATTTTATTCTTTTTGTTGCAGTGGTAAATGGGAGTGTTTCCTTAATTGCTCTTTCAGATTTTTCATCATTAGTGTATAGGAATGCAAGAGATCTCTGTGCATTAATTTTGTATCCTGCAACTTTACCAAATTCATTGATTAGCTCTGGTAGTTTTCTGGTAGCATCTTTAGGATTCTCTATGTATAGTATCATGTCATCTGCAGACAGCGACAGTTTTACTTCTTCTTTTCCGATTTGTATTCCTTTATTTCTCTTTCTTCTCTGATTACCATGGCTAGGACCTCCAAAACTATGTTGCATAATAGTGGTGAGAGTGGACATCCTTGTCTTGTTCCTGATGTTAGAGGAAATGCTTTCAGTTTTTCACCACTGAGAATGATGTTTGCTGTGGATTTGTCATATATGGCCTTTATTATGTTGAGGTAGGTTCCCTCTATGCCCACTTTCTGGAGAGCTTTTACCATAAATGCATGTTAAATTTTGTCAAAAGCTTTTTCTGCATCTGTTGAGATGATCATATGATTTTTTTTTTGCGATACGTGGGCCTCTCACTGTTGTGGCCTCTCCTGTTGTGGAGCACAGGCTCTGGACACGCAGGCTCAGCGGCCATGGCTCACGGGCCTAGCTGCTCCACGGCACGTGGGATCTTCCTGGACCGGGACACGAACACGCGTCCCCTGCATCGGCAGGCGGACTCTCAACCACTGCGCCACCAGGGAAGCCCGATCATGTGATTTTTATTCTTCAGTTTGTTAATATGGTGTATCACATTGATTGATTTGCGTAAATTGAAGAATCCTTGCGTCCTGGGATAAATCCCACTTGATCATGGTGTATGATCCTTTTAATGTGTCGTTGGATCCTATTTTTTAGTATTTTGTTGAGGATTTTTGCATCTGTATTTATCAGTGATATTGGTGTGTAATTTTCATTTTTTGTAGTATTTTTGTCTGGTTTTGGTGTCAGGGTGATGGTTGCCTCATAGAATGAGTTTGGGAATGTTCCTTCCTCTGCAATTTTTTGCAAGAGTTTGAGAAGGATGGGTGTTAGCTCTTTTCTAAATGTTTGATAGAATTCACCTGTGAAGCCATCTGGTCCTGGACTTCTGTTTGTTGGAAGATTTTTAATCACAGTTTCAATTTCATTACCTGTGATTGGTCTGTTTGTATTTTCTCTTTCTTCCTGGTTCAGTCTTGGATGGTTATACCTTTCTAAGAATATGTCCATTTCTTCCAGGTTATCCATTTTATTGGCATAGAGTTGCTTGTAGTAGTCTCTTAGGATGCTTTGTATTTCTGCAGTGTCTGTTGTAACTTCTCCTTTTTCATTTCTAATTTTATTGATTTGTGTCCTCTCCCTTTTTTTCCTTGATGAGTCTGGCTAATGGTTTATCAATGTTGTTTATCTTCTCAAAGAAGCAGCTTTTAGTTTTATTGATCTTTGCTATTGTTTTCTTTGTTTCTATTTATTTCTGCTCTGATCTTTATAATTTCTTTCCTTCTACTAACTTTGGGTTTTGTTTGTTCTTCTTTCTCTAGTTCCCTTAGGTGTAAGGTTAGATTGTTTATTTGAGATTTTTCTTGTTTGTTGTGGTAGGATTGTATTGCTATAAACTTCCCTCTTAGAACTGCGTTTGCTGCATCCCATAGGTTTTGGATCGTTGTGTTTTCATTGTCTTTTGTCTCTAGGTATTTTTTGATTTCCTCTTTGATTTCTTCAGTGAACTCTTGGTTATTTAATGATGTATTGTTTAGCCTCCATGTGTTTGTGTTTTTTACGATTTTTTTCCCTGTAATTGATTTCTAATCTCATACCGTTGTGGTCAGAAAAGATGCTTGATATGATTTCAGTTTTCTTAAATTTACTGAGGCTTGATTTGTGACCCAAGATGTGATCTATTCTGGAGAATGTTCCGTGCACACTTGAGAAGAAATTGTAATCTGCTGACTTTGGATGGAGTGTCCTATAAATATCGATTAAATCTCTCTGGTCTCTTGTGTCATTTAAAGCTTGTGTTTCCTTATTAGTTTTCTGTTTGGATGATCTGTTGGCGTAAGTGAGGTGTTAAAGCCCCCTACTATTTTTGCGTTAGTGTCGATTTCCTCTTTTAGAGCTGTTAGCAGTTGCCTTACATATTATTGTGCTCCTATCTTGGGTGTATATATATTTATAATTGTTACATCTTCTTCTTGGATTGATCCCTTGATCATTATGTATTATCCTTCCTTGTCTCTTATATCATTCTTTATTTTAAAGTCTATTTTATCTGATATGAGTATTGCTACTCCAGCTTTCTTTTGATTTCCATTTGCATGGAATATCTTTTTCCATCCCCTCACTTTCAGTCTGTATGTGTCCCTAGGTCTGAAGTGGGTCTCTTGTAGACAGCGTATATGAGTCTTGTTTTTGTATCCATTCAGCAAGCCTGTGTCTTTTGGTTGGAGCATTTAATCCATTCACATTTAAGGTAATTATCGATATGTATGTTCCTATTACCATTTTCTTAATTATTTTGTGTTTGTTTTTGTAGGTCCTTTTCTTCTCTTGTGTTTCCGACTTAGAGAAGTTCCTTTAGCATTTGTTGTAGAGCTGGTTTGGTGGTGCTGAATTCTCTTAGCTTTTGCTTGTCTGTAAAGCTTTTGATTTCTCCATTGAATCTGAATGAGATCCTTGCCAGGTAGAGTAATCTTGGTTGTAGTTTCTTCCCTTTCATCACTTTAAATATGTCATGCTACTCCCTTCTGGCTTGTAGAGTTTCTGCTGAGAAATTAGCTGTTAACCTATGGGTGTTCCCTTGTATGTTATTTGTTGTTTTTTCCCTTGCTGCTTTCAATAATTTTTCTTTGTCTTTAATACTTGCCGTTTGATTACTGTGTATCTCAGCATGTTTATCCTTGGGTTTATCCCGTATGGGACTCTCTGTCCTTCCTGGTCTTGGGTGGCTATTTCCTTTCCCATGTTAGGGAAGTTTTCGACTATAATTTCTTCAAATATTTTCTTGGGTACTTTCTCTCTCTCTTCTCCTTCTGGGACCCCTATGATGCGAGTGTTGTTGTGTTTAATGTTGTCCCAGAGGTCTCTTAGGCTGTCTTCATTTCTTTTCACTCTTTTTTCTTTATTCTGGTCCACAGCAGTGAATTCCACCATTCTGTCTTCCAGGTCACTTATCCGTTCTTCTGCCTTAGTTATTCTGCTATTTATTCCCTTAGTTATTCTGCTATTCATTCATTCTGCTATTCATTAATACACATAAGTGTAGTGTATTTTTCATTTCAGTTATTGTATTGTTCATCTCTGTTTGTTTGTTCTTTAATTCTTCTAGGTCTTTGTTAAACGTTTATTGATTCTTCTCGATCTTTGCCTCCATTCTTTTTCCAAGGTCCTGGATCATCTTCACTATCATTATTCTGAATTCATTTTCTGAAAGGTTACCTATTTCTACTTCATTTAGTTGTTTTTCTGGGGTTTTATCTTGTTCCTTCATCTGGTACATAGCCCTCTGCCTTTTCATCTTGTCTGTCTTTCTGTGAATGTGGTTTTTGTTCCACAGGCTGCAGGATTGTAGTTCTTCTTGGTTCTGCTGTCTACCTTCTGGTGGATGAGGCTATCTAAGAGGCTTGTGCAAGTTTCCTGATGGGAGGGACTGGTGTTGGGTATGGCTGGCTGTTGCTCTGGTGGGCATAGCTCAGTAAAACTTTAATCTGCCTGAGTGCTGATGGGTGGGGCTGGGTTCCCTCCCTGTTGGTTGTTTGGCCTGAGGCAACCCAACACTGGAGCCAACCCGGGCTCTTTGGTGGGGCTAATGGCAGACTCCTAGTCCTGCAATCAAATCCCGCTAGCCTTCAAAGTCTTATTCTCTAGGAATTCCTGCTCCCGTTGCCGGACCCCCAGGTTGGGAAGCCTGACGTGGAGCTCAGAGCCTTCACTCCAGTGGGTAGACTTCTGTGGTATAAGTGTTCTCCAGTTTGTGAGTCACCCACCCAGCAGTTATGGGATTTGATTTTACTGTGATTGCGCCCCTCCTACCGTCTCATGGCGGCTTCTCCTTTGTCTTTGGATGTGGGGTATCTTTTTTTGGTGAGTTCCAGTGTCTTCCTGACAATGATTGTTCGGCAGTTAGTTGTGATTCCGGTGCTCTTGCAAGAGGGAGTGAGAGCACGTCCTTCTACTCTGCCATCTTGAACCAATTTGTCCCCCTTTTTCCTTTAAAGGACTTATTCCAGATATAGTTGCATAGTGAAGTACTGGGGGTTAAGGCTTCACCATATGCATTTTGGGGAGATGCAGTTAAGCCTATAACACTATACAACTCTGTGATTCCCACTTCTAGGTATTTATCCAAGAGAAATGAAAACATGTGACCACACAAAGACACATACGGGAATGATTACAGCAGCTTTACTCATAATCATCCCAAACTGGAAACAACCCAAATGTCCATCAGCTACTGAATGGATAAACATACTGTGATACATCCACAGAATAGACTGTTCCTCAGTGATGAAAGAAAGCAAACTACTGTTATAAGCAACAACGTGAATGAATCTCAGATGCATTATGCTAAGGCAAAGAAGTCAGACACAAAAAGCTATATACCCTATGATTCCATTGACATTCTGGAAAAGGCAACACTAGAGGAACAGAAATCAGATCAGTGGTTGCCTGGCACTGGGGGTTGGGGGAGGGAATGGAATACAGAGGGTCATGAGGGAACTTCTGAGAATAAAGGAAATATCTACCTTGATGGCAGTGGTGTTTATAGGATTGATTCTATGTTTGTCAAAACTCATCAAACCATACACCTAAAAAAGGTGAATTTTACTGAATGTAAATTTTATTTAAATAAATAATACTTAAAAAGAAAAAGAGGGAAACTGATAAGACCCAAAGAGGCTTATGAGCTCAAAATCTCCCAGGAAGTTATTTATACAATGTTTATTGAGATTCTAAGGAGAAAAATAATTACCCCCCATTAAAACAAAAAAGACGATGATGAGAATCCAGTGATGAAACCACTGCCCATCCATGTCTCCATCCTTATTGGACACAGTCTTGCACAGCTGTATGATCACTTTGCAGAGAGGAGGGCATGTTGATCTAAGAACTTCTGTGACCTTGGATTTCACTCTTGGGGGAGTCACACACATTCTACTGCTAAGCAGTCTCATTTCTCCAAAGGAGTCATTGGATATTTTGGGGCCTCAGTTTCCCCACTCTTACATGTCTTGGGTTTCTCAGAGAGAGATCCAGTGTCTGTTGAAAAAGAAATGACAGTCAGTATTTTTTAGATGCTTACCATATGCTGCCCACTCTGCTAGCAACTTACATGTGTGATGAGTGCTTGTTTCACTTCCTCAGCAGCCCCTGTTTTGTAGATCAAATAGCTGAGCCTAACAGATAGGCTAGAGAAACAGGCACACAGTAGATACCATTGGTGTCCTGCCCATTTTCCGTTGCCCTGACTACTTCAGTGCTCCTGGCCTGATTCCAGCTGCCTGAGATCTTTCTCTGTTGAAACCTACTTTTCCCACATACGCAGCAGGATGGAAACGACCCCACTGCATGATACTCAGCAGGAGTCAGTATATAATTATCCCAGCTCTTTTGCCCCTTGGGTGGGATAACTCTGAAGTCTGCTGTAAACCAGCTTCCTGAATGCCCCAGGGAGTTTACTCCCTCGCTGCTCACACATTATTGGCTGCCTTCCTTTCCCCAGTTTCACTTCCCATTCTTCCCCTGTGTTTATTTCCCCACAAAAATTAACTACCTGCGCTCCAATCCTTACCTCTTTGTCTGCATCTAGAGTAACTCAAACTAAGAGCCATAAAAGCACCTTGGAGAGTTACTGCTGCCATGAGCATGAGAACTCGTTCTCAAAGGAGGCTCAGAGACCACATGTAGAATTAAAATAAAATCTCTAAAAAGTAGAGAGACTGTCCTAGAAGGTCAGAATGAAGAGATTCCATGGAGAATTGCCATGCTGAAGAAAGGCTTTATGGAAGTGTTAAGAATTGAGTTCAGCATTTAATCATGAGTGAAAATTTAGGTGTCTCCTGAGGTGCACAGTACAAACGTGGCTGATTGTCATAGTTGAGGGAATAACACAGCAATGACACTGGTCAAAGAGAGCTGGTATAAGGTATAAGCTCAGGTCCAAGATAGACATATTGAATCCACCTGGATGTTTCGTTTCCTTCCACAATACCACCTCTCTAAAAGCCGGTCCTCCTCCTGAAGTGGAAGAAAGCAAATGGATTGTGTGGCCAGCTCATGTGATGACATCTGACAGATGGTTCCAGATCCCTGAACATTTCTGAGCTCCTGGCCCCCAAGCCAGGGCTGGGTGAGCATCAGTATCTGGAAAAGGTAGTGGCCCAGACTCTAGGAACAACTTCATCCTGACTCCAAGAAGATAAGTTGGCATGATGACACCTCAAATATGACTACCTCTGAGCTATCTTTCATGTGTGGGCAATAATATTTATGTCATGGGACTGTCATGAGTAGTAAATGACACAGTGTCTGTAAAGCTCATCATGGTGCCTGGCATATAACAATTAATGGGACCCCAATGAGCAAAATGTCTTGGTGCAGAAAAGAGACTGAGTCCTTGGTCTCAATAATGCTAGGCTTGGTTCTTGGAGGAGTGATGTACCTCCAACATCTCCATAAAGTCCCTATAAAGTAGAAACCATGATCTTCAGCCCCCAGGAGCCGGGGAGCTGGTGCATGTAGAGTACCAAAATGATGCTCTCAGTAACTACCATTAAATCTCAAGTCTACAGTCATAGGAGGAGGTGTCAGTCTTGAAGAGAAATGGAGCATAGTTTTCTCTGAGTGGTCTATGCCTACCCAAGGCATAACTCCAGAGTGGAGTAGCATTTTACCCTGAAGCTAAGGAGCTTTTATTTCAGGGCTCCTCGAGGCCCAGCGTGGTACCTCAAGGTTCCTGCGTGGCCCTTCCAAGGCCCAGAATTCCGTATTCATACTTTGGCTTAGTTTTGTTAAATAGAGCTCCTTCCCCAGCTGAAGAAGCTTCAGTCCCCACTACCAGCTGAGGGCAAGGGTCCTTGATGGGAACATTGTCTGGGCTCATAGCTGGAGTCCAGGTGAAGCTCAAGAGTTAATCCAACCAGAACCTTCTTCCTAGGCTCACTGTGTGTTCTTACAGGTCTTCTCTTCTTTCATCTGTCCTTTCTCTCCTCCCTGCCTCCCTCCTGTAACAGAGTCACAGACTGTCCAAATGTAGAGAGCATCAAGTTTTACCACCTGATCTCTGGAAGAAAGGAAGGAATTTGCTCAGTGGCTGAGTTGAGCTAGAAATTAGGTTTCCTGTCCTCCAGTTTAGAGCCTTTTCTCATACTGCTCCCTCCCTCCCTCCCTCCCTTGCTCTCTCCCTTCCTCCCTGCCTTCCTCTTACTTCCTAGAAATAAAGGAGTTTCATCTTTTCTCTAAAAGGAAGTCACTTCATGAAAGTGGCCAACAAGGGACAAAGAACGTCTGATTTTTTTGGTGTCCAGCTCTGGGATGCAATTGTTTTCACTGGCCTTTTGTGCTCTTAGTTTATAAAAAAATCAATAGTTTAATATAGGAAAGAAGTCCCCTGGCTATCTCTTTAGAGCTGTTTTACCTTCATTGCAGGGCTCTGGCTCTGCCTGCCTGCCTGCCTGCTAAGAATCCCTAACTCAGATTATTTGGTGCAGCATCAGCCCAGCTTTCTAGAGTTGGTCCACCGGACGCAGGATGATGATCATAGTAACACCAGTGACAGAACTCAGACATCTGTCCAGGGCATTCTCAGAGACATTTCATGTATGGTGACACTCATTTACATAGTCGACACTTAAATGTTTAACCAAACTGCTTCAAATAAATAATTACAATATCCAAATAGATAGGCTAGACAGCATTATCCTTACAATGGTAAGAGAGGCAGCTATGCAGTGAGGATCTATTGTATTTCCCACTGTTGGTATTAATTGTCTCCTCTTCAGCATACTCACGTGAGGAAACAATTATCCCCATTTTATAGATGAAGAAACTAAAGCTTAGAGAGTTTATGTGACTTGCCAAGAGTGCTGAGGGAAAGCACAACTGGATAATAGCATCTCCCTCATCTTATAAAGCCCATCTTTTCTCTGCTTGACCTTAGGTCATCTTGGAATGTGGGAAAATACAATCCAGAGAGACTTAGTGATGATCTCCTGAACATCCATGTCTTGGCCTTAACCTTTTCCTTTGCTTTTTCCCCAACTCTAGATGACAAAAGATTGGATCAAGCCAGGGGGACTCTTGAATGAAAAGCAACACATTCTTAGCTCCGTGGTGACCCATGATCCACACTCTGACTCAACATGAGGTGGGCCAATTGGGCTCTCTCCTTGGGAGTTAACACTTGAGAAACTCAAGGAGTAAACCAGTTGGTCGTGATTTCTGGTGTTGGAAAATGTTGCAGATACTGTGGCTGGGGGATCCCTTATGGGTTATGCTCAAGATGAGACAGGAGATAATTCACGCGAAATTCTCATGTAGTGCTGTCCCTGGAAAGTACTCAAGAAAGGACAAGTAAAATCATTGTATTCATTTCCCTAGGACTGCTTAACAAATTACCACAAACTGCTTGGCTTAAAACAACAGAAATGGATTATCTCACAGTTCTGGAGGCTAGAAGTCCAAAATCAAGGTGTCATCATGGCCATGTTGCCTTCAAAGGCTCTAGGGGAGAATTCTTCCTTGTTTGTTCCTAGCTTCCTAGCTTCAAGTGGTCACCGGCAATCTTTGGTGTTCTTTGGTTTGTAGATGCATCACTTCAATCTCTGCCTCTTTCTTCACATGATGTTCTCCCTTTGTGTTTCTATCTTCGTGTAGCATTCTTTTCTCTGTGCATGTGCCCAAACTTCCGTTTTCTTATAGTGGTACCAGGGATTGGGTTTTGTCTCACCGTAATCCTCTATGACCTCATCTTAACTTCGTTACATCTAGAAAGACCCATTTCCAAATAAGATCTGAGGTAAAATTCTGAGATTCTAGAGGGGGAATGAACTTTGGGGGAGAAGCACTATTCAACCCTATGCAGTCATTGTCATCATCATCGTTATCATCCTCATCATCATTATATAAGAAGTGCAGAGTGCCTGGTGAAATTCTGGTACAGAATAAGTGCTCAATAAAAGGTAGCCTTAAACAAAAACAACAATAGCAGCAGCAAGAATAATGATACTAATAGATAAGATAATGTGTATAAAATAGTGTCATGCTTAGCATATAATAGGACTGTCATTCTCTTCTTCCCCAAAGCCCCCTCACACACAGGTATACACAGGGTGCTCAATAAATATTGGTTGAAAAAACAGCACATTTCAGTCTCTTAGAAAAAGCCCCGCCATTTGTCTCCAAGAAACTGACGTCGGACGTGGAATGGAGCAGCCCGCGGGGCTGTTACCTGAGAGTGGGAGGTGTGAGTGGATGACAGGCCAGCTCTCGGCTGTAGGTGCCGATGGCCACTCCTAATGAGACAGAGTGAGAAATGAGCTATAGTGGAGCTATAGTTTAATCCTTTCTGAGCCCACGGGGGCCCAGCATGGTGGCACCAGTTGTTTACAGATTTCTTTCTGGAAAAAAGCACAAAAGCTGTTTTTGGTTTAATGGTGCAGAAGGTATCTTCAGGACCCCTCTACCCTCAGCACAGTTTCCAATACCACCTGGCAGAGAGCAGAATGGGAGGGCATGGATTCCAAGCCTGACTCCGCCCCAAGGATCCAAGTGGTCATGGGTTGGTTCTTTTCTATCCATGACCCTCAGTCTTCTCATCTGAGAAGTGGGCATGATACACACACCACTGAGCCCTCTTGAGGATTAATGAGATAATGGGTCTAAAGAGAACTTAGTAACCTGAAAAGAAATGCAAGCATGTTATCTGTCTAGCAGTCCCACCCTACCAGATCTAAGCTTCTCCTCCCACCAAACCCCTCTCCCTGCTGATGTAGACTGCTTGTTCTCTCTTCATCAAACTGAATGCTTAGGAAAACATTTGAAACTGACTTGAATTCTGATACTGATGAGTGATGACAACTTCAAGTGTTACTTCCCTAGGAATTTCTTCCCAGTAGGGACCAATACTTTAAGCTAGATGAATTTATTTATTAATTCATTCATCCATTTATTCATTCCACTGTGCATTTATTCATTTGTTCTTAGATCCATCATCCATTTGACTATGATTTATTGAGCATTTGCTCTGTGTCAGTCATTTCCTAGGTATGAAGATGAATCCAGCAAGGACTCTAGTTTCACGGCACTTGCAGACTCAAGAGGGAAGTATATGAACACAAATAACCAAGGCAAAGTGATTATTTATGAATTAGGGCTTTCCTTCTCTCTGGACCTCAGTTTCCCAGCTATAAAATTAGATACCTGGACCAATTGTTCTTAATTCGCTTCCCCTAACAATCTAAGAAATGACTGTACTATTGGAAAGAACACTGAACTGGGACTCAGGACATTCTAGTTTGGGTCCTAACTCAAATCAGAAAGGTCTGAAGCCCTTTTCACTCTGTGCACCTCAGTCTCCTAGTGTACATGATGTATGTGTGTGTACATGATGAGACAGGGTGAAATAATCCCTAAGATCCTTTCAGTTTAGAGTCTTTTACTTTATAAGATCATTCAGCTCCTTGTCTGGGGTGCCAGTGACACAGCAGTAGCAGCTGAGCAAAGATTCAGAGGAAGACACCAAAGAGAAGGCTCAGGAATGGAGCTCCTAGAAGCCTCTATTGATTGTCGGCAGGTGTTTTCCTGGGATGCTCGGCATCCTGCCACGGCTGGTGATCTCTGTCTTCTGCTCTCATAGGCTGAATGTGGAAATGTCAGAGGCAGAGAACAGACACCTCCTTTTCCTCACTGAGGCCAGCCTGCCACGAAGTGTCTGTATCCTAACCCAGGTAGTATGATTACGTGGGAGGCATGCTGGCACCTCAACAGCCGGGGGTTGTGGGAGTGGGCATGGAGAGGGCAAGGTCTGGCTGAATCACCCTTTCAGGAGAGGAGGTTTTTGTGGTGATCAGCCCGCCATTGATTTGTGTTTTGTTCTGGCAGCTTTTGGTAGCCCAGGGGACCCAGTCTCAGAGATGGGGCAAGAGGCTCTGCCATGGTTGGGGATGCTAGTGCATCAGCAGACACACAGCTGCCAATAATCGGGGCTAAACAGCAGTTCTTCAGCCAGTGGCTGAAGACTTCCAGAGTACAATCTCAAAGAACATCAGAGATTCTGTATGTGCTCCGTGGATTGCTGAGCCTTTGAGATATCTCAGCACAATCCGTTGGTGACGAGCACACCCAATCTGCCTGCATTTGCATTCTGCCTCTCCCACTTCCCAGCTGTGTGCCTGGGGCAGATTTCTTTACCTCTCCATGCCTGCGTATCCTCATCTACAAAATTACAACAAATAATTCAAGTTGTGAAGGTCATTAAATGATGCTTAGAAAGCATTTAGAATAGTGAATTGTGTCTGGAGCATAGTAAACAACAAGAAAGTGTCAATTCTGTATAAAGTGGAGAGAGAAAATACTACTAATAATAATACTGACAGCAACAATAATAATAACTCCCTCTTGGAGCTTCTCAGCCACAGCAGCATGGCTGGGGTTTTGGGAAGTCTTACGACACAGAAACCTGATTAACTTTCTTTAAATGAGAGATGCTAATAGCCCCTACCTCACAGGGATTTTGGGGAGTTAAAT
Organism: Neophocaena asiaeorientalis asiaeorientalis; assembly: GCF_003031525.2. Lineage (NCBI taxonomy): Eukaryota > Metazoa > Chordata > Mammalia > Artiodactyla > Phocoenidae > Neophocaena > Neophocaena asiaeorientalis. The sequence continues at coordinate 5,833,914 of NW_020175018.1, read as the reverse complement.
GGGATTACGGATGCAAGCCCTCTGCATAGATTCTGACACACAATTAGTGATTAACAAAACGTAGCAGACGTTGTTGCTGCTGAATTCCTGTCCAAGTGAGGGTTAAAGTGGCAGTTGCCTGTGACTTTGGAAGGTGATTTATAGAAGCTAATGGTTCTTTTCAGCAGGCAAGAGAAGGATATCAATCGGTGAAAGTAAGCTGTAAGTGAAAATTGAAACTGTCAAATGGCGTGGACTTCCTGCTCAGTCTCTGGCAGTTTTTTCTCTCTTCTTTTAATTAAAAGTTTTTGTCTTCTGATGTAGAAGTGAAATAAATCCCTTCTGACCTTAGCATGCTCAGTGCCTACCTGGAACGGAAGCCTGCCCTTGCAGGCACGGATGTCTTCCTTCTGGGGAGTCCAGTGCTGGGACCTGATCCTGAAATTCACTCAGTTAGCAGGACATCCAGCACGATGCTCACAGTGGCTTTGGATCCTGACCTGAGTTTAAAACCCAACTCTGTGACTTCCTGGATGTCGGATTTTGGCAAGTTATTCTGAAACATGTTTCTGTCTTTTGTTTAGTGAAATGGTATTAAAAATGCCTGCTTTAAAAGGGTTTTTTTCAAGAATTAAATCAGAAAATGTATTTCTAGCACAGTGACTAAACCCAAAATCTCCTTGATAAATGAGAGTCCTTTTCCCCTTCTCCCTTCCTCACTCTGGGCTCTGATGCCTTGTTCTCTGGAAACGTTTGACTTTCCCTACTCAATTAACCAGCATTCTCCATTTAAGGAAACAGTATGGGCTTCGTGGTTAAGAGAGCAGACTCTGGGTTCATACCACCTGGATTTGAGGCTCAGTTCCAACATCTGCTGTGTGACTTTGATCAAAAGTTAATCTGTCTGTTCCAGGTTGCCTGTTACAGCAATTAAAATATCTCTAAACTTAGTGGTTTCCAATAACCATTTTATTTTGACCACAATTTAGTGGATTAAGAATTTAGGGCTCAGCTGGGCAGTTCATCTTGGATCCATGTGGCATCATCTGAAGAATCCAGTTCTAAGATGGTTATTTCACTCCCATGCTTTGTGCCTCAGTGCTCCTCAGACTGTAGCTATTTCCACGTGGAATCCCATGCTCCACAACCTCTCCCTATGGTTTGTGCTTCTCTTAGGTTGGTTCTTGTAGAACCGTCTCATAGGTTCTCAAGGTTGTTGGACTTTTTACAGTTTCTCAAGGCTCTAAGAGATAGAGAGTATTACGAGAAAGGCTTCTTATGACGAAGCTTCAGAAGGTCCAGAACATCATTTCTGCTGCATTCACCTGGTTGAGTAAGTTATTAAGACAGCCTGGATTCAAAGAAAAGGGAATTTGACTCTCTTTCTCAATGGGAGGAACAATAAAAAATGTACAGCCATTTTTAACATATCACATCCTTGGAGCCTCTCTTTTCTACCTCAAGGGACTTGTGGAGAATTAAATGAGATAATGAACATAAAAGCATTTAGCACAGCACCTGGCATGCAATAATCACTCACTATAAAGTTAGCTGTTACGATTAGTTGTCTCTTCTCCATCCAAGCCTTCTTCCTCACCACTTTCCCCCTGCATACCCAAGCGCATCAGTTTTTCCCACTTTGGAAATAAATATGAAGGATGGAAATCTGGGGAGAAATAGGAAAGCCCTGGGGAACCAAATTATGCCCAGGCTATAATTCAAGCCTGGACAACGGTAGTAGTGGAGGGAATAGAAAATGTAGAAAAGTTCAAAAGCTATTCAGGAGTTACACTGAAAAGATCTCAGTGATTGATATATTGATTATTTGATGTAATGGGTGTGTAAGGAGAAGGAAAGAGATGAATTGAGGGTGATGCCCAGGCTGCTGACCAGAGTGACTGATTGGATGATGTTTTTCACAGGCAGCAAATACAACATTGAAGTTCTGCTGGCTGCCGCCTCTTTACTTACACACGTGTCTTCCTCACATCTGCAACATGCAGACCTCCTAGGAATTCAGACCTTGCTCTTTCAGTAACAGGGAACTCTGGAAGCTTGTTGATCAGAGGAGTGACATGAAACAAGTTGTTCCTTAGGGGGATTACATGGTTCATAGCAAGGCAAGACAGATGACTACCTTGTATCTGTTTTGGTCTGGTCATATTTAAGACTTTTCACTGTATTAATATAGCCTTGTCTTTTGCACAGAGAAATGGCAGTCCTCTGGTGGAAAGTTGTAACTGCAGAGAAAGTGCAAAAACAAACAAAGCTGCTTTGTTGGCTTTCCAACTTAATGAGAACATAGGCTACTCAGATTCCCAGGGGGTACATGTGAACTTGATTATTATCCAGAGGTCCTATCCGTGGTGGCATCCCAGATGAAGTCTGTCTGTCACCATGCCTCCAGCTTGACCCTTCTTTATGATCTTTGGCTTAAAGTCAGAGCTCACAGCTCTATGCACAGCTCCAGGCCTCTCCAAATACCTTTGACCAGGGAGGGGTCTTCCATGATATCTGATCTGCCTTGTGACTCCAACTGGTGCCAAACAAGTTTAGTTTTTCTCCAGAGTAAATGCACTACAGAGAAACCCTATAAACATACACTTATCATGATGACATGATATCAGCTGTTACATGTCATATCGGGTATAACATGGTAGGCAATTCTCCCCTTCTTCATAATAGCCTTTTAGTTTTTTCTTAAATTTTGCAATAATGCAATCCCACATTGTACACAGTTGAATTTTTAGACCCTATTTGGAGCATTGTAATGGAGGATTACTGCTATAATAGTAACAACAACAATAAAAACAGCAATGAAACTGGTAACAATTAGAGTAACAACAGCCAACTTTAAAGTGTGCTTATTATATGGGAGGCATTGCGCTAAGCATTTTATATATGCTTATCTCATTTAATCACCATGAGAATCTTATGTCTCAGATGATTTTTATGTCCATACTACAGATAAAATTTAGAGAGGCCAGGTAATTTGCCCAAACAGGTAATAAGTAGTGAAGCTGAAATTCAGATGTGGGTCTTTCTGACTTGGTTTCCCTGGTGAGTGGGGATAGTCACATTATACAACCCTGGAAGGTTTCTTGGATGCATTGGGTTTGACCTGAGCTTTGTCTTAATGAAGGGGTTGTAGTCTAGACTGGTTTCCTTTACTGAGTGCTGTACAGAGGGCCCTGACATCCTGCTGGATGGAAGATGATAGAAACATATTAGGCAATCAAAATGTAGACGTTTCCACTTAAAGAGCAAATTGCAGAACACGTAGGGGACTTGAGATCCATCACATTGGAATTCAGCAGCAAGGGTAAAAGATCCGGGGTATGGTAATAAGTTGCAGAGCAAGAGAATGTCTGGAATGGTGATTTAATTAAAGATAGTGGGATAGGTTTCATCCTCCCCACTGCTACTGACACAGGCAAGTGGCCAGGGCTCCGGAGGACAGGTGACAATCAGCGCCATTCATGGGGGCTCCAGGGGAGATTTGCAGAGACTTATTGTCTGAACTGTCTTCTGGCTAAAAATCTTAGACCTGATTCATGCATTTATGATGACATAGATGCCAGACTGGAAATGTAAAGTGTGGAGAGGGCGAGGTGTGAGAGTTCTGGGAAATGGGGCGACCTGAGAACACACGCTCCTCCTGAAGGAACAGCCACCATTGACCTCCAGCTAATGGTGGCGTATGGCTCTTTTCATCTTTTAAGGGAGGCAGGACCTCAGAATGTCTACATGAAATATGCAGACTTATAAATACTAGGAAAAATACAGAAAGAAAAAAATCCTCTGGTCCACGTCTGTTGGGCAAATAAATCCTGTGTTTCTGTTTGGAAATACAGAACTTACTCAAATGTCACTTCCTCTAGGAAGCCTCTGTATTTGTTTGATAGGGCTGCCATAACAAAGGACCACCAACTGGATGGCTAGAAACGACAGACATTTTTCCTTTCACAGTTTTGGAGGCTAGAAGTCTGAAATCAAGGTATTGATAGAGCCATGCTCTCTCTGAAACCTGCAAAGGAATCCTTCCTTACCTCTTCCTAGCTTCTGGTGGTTTTCTGGCAAGCCGGTGTAGGACTGAAAGTTCAAACCCTCTAATCACTGGATTGGCTGCGCTGGCATCCAGCCCCCATCTTTAGGTGCATTCCAAAAGTCGTAACATAACGAAAGTCATCTTTATCACCTGGAACATCACTTTGGAATTCCTAAGAGTTTAGGAGCTCTGTGCCTTGGGACTGTGGATGTAGACCGCATTTCTTGTTATAAATTACAGTATCACAAATACCTTGGGAGAAGGAGCTCTGGAAGTCTTCACAGAAGAGTCATTTATGTCAGAGGGGTGTGGTCATGAAGGATAACTAAGATTTAATAGGTTGGGAGGGAAATTGGGGAATAGAGAGGCCAAAGCAAATCCTCAGGAAAGGGTTTTAAGGATGGATGAGAAGATGAGGAGACGTTCAAGGCGGAACATAAGGTGCAGGCCAAACCATGGAGTGTCAGAGAACAGAGTGGCTTCAGAAGCTGTAAGAGATGGGGTGGTGGTGCTGGGATGAATTGAGAGATTGGGATTGACATATATACACTAATACGTATAAAATAGGTAACTAATAAGAACCTGCTGTATAAAAATAAATAAAATAAAATGTAAAAAAAACTAAAAAAGAAGCTGTGAGTGGCGAGGAGTCGATGGGGGCGTGTCGGGGAGAGGGGTGAGAGGTGAGGCCGGGAGATCAGGAGGAGCCATGTGGTGAGGGGTCTTGAACCCGGTAAGAGTCTGAGTTAGTGAAGTGGCCATGGGATGGAGAGAAAGAGACCTGGGAGATTTGCTGAGGTGGAATATATAAGAGGCGGCATTTAGTTCAGAAACTTGGGTGTGCAAGTATAGGGCTTTTATTTTCCTCCTATAATTGAAAGTAATTTCTATTTTAAGCCATGCTTCTACTATATGGGAGGCATGTATTCATGCCTTGGTAGATTCTCCCCTTTCTGTGGAGTTGTATCTAAGTTCTGGGGGATATGCATAGGGATAGGTGTGCTGTGTGTGGAATCTGTTAAGATCTACTCCTTTTATGGCCCCTGGCATGAGCTTAGCAGGTAACTGCTGAATTCCCCCATCTTCTCCACCACAGCCCTCTCTGAGTGGTCTGTCTCTTCACACATGTGTGCTACCACCCAGGAAACATTGTCTTGACTTTTGGGTAAACTCTAGGAGACCACCTCAGTCCTGTCTGCCCAGACACTGGGGTCTTGTGAACTTCTAAACTTCTACCCAAGAAGTAGGAGCATATTAACTCTCTGTTCTCAGATTCCCTAAACCAGTGTTGGGTTTCTCTAATTCCTTGGTTACCCTGGGGGAGACAGAGCCAAGGACACTTTTCTCAAATACATCAATGATGTCTAACTCACTTAATTTGTTTCACTTCACATCTTTCATCTTTCCCAAATGATGATTTGGGTCATCATTTTTCATTTCAACATTAAAAGTGAGGGGAATTTCTTTACATGGGGTCTGGTAGAATTCTAACTGAAATGTATCATTTCCTTCCCTTACAAATGTAAGAAAAAAATCACATTGGTTTTAACAATACTTGTGGCTTTGTAAAATACAGATATAATAGATATTTTCATATCACTTTATAGGCTTTGAAGATTTCTTCAAAATTTGAAGAAATTTGGCTGATGCATGTGATTCTGAAATGATAGTCTACAAAATCATGTTAACTCAAGAAGCACATGTTTTACTATATCACAAAATTTAAACCATTCTAATGAGTGTATTTCTCTATGATTGGTTTCCTGAATGCTTGTATCTACAGGAAAAAAATTATAAAAAAACTTTTGAAATGGCAAAAAATGAGTACTAGTTTCTTATAGAATGTCAGAAAACCTGTTGTGCACCTTCTGGTTATCTGATTCTATAGTAGTTTCCATCTTTCATTGCTTTGAGCTGTTTTACAACTCTGAAAGTTAAGAAGAACTGAGAGTAATGGAAATAACTCTTGTTCATAAAAGTCAAATTTGTCCTGTAGAGGTACAGTTGATTCCCACTCTCCCTGATCTTTCCACTTCCCAGACACTCCAGTTATGAGCAAGTTTTGCATGTATTAACACGTTTTGTTTTAGCATTTCTAATTGCCCATATATGTTTCTGCCCTTTGATTTCCCCTTTGAACCAGTTTGTAACACCTTCCTGATTTCTTCATTAATGAGTTAAATAAAAACTTTAAAACGCGTTTACTTTATATTTGTATGAGAGTCATGATTTTACATTGTAAAATCATTTTGCAATGTGTTTTATGCCTATAAAAACATTATTCTGAGAAGGTGTCTCTATAGGCATCACCTGGCACAAAAAAGGGTAAGATATCCAGCATGTAATGCCCCATCCTTGGGTACCTTCTGGTCCTAGACATTTGATACTCAAAAGCCTTTTCTCTTCTTCTGAGGTACTATCCCTTTGTTGAAGCAATGCAAGCCACGTGCTGTAGCTGCTGCTCAAAAGAGGGGATGGTTATAATAGCAAGAAAGAGCAGGGTGGGCAAATCGCCCAATGTTTCCTTAGGTCAGTCTCCCAAGGCGATAGAAATAAAAGCAAAAAATAAACAAATGGGACTTAATCAAATTTACAAGCTTTTGTGCAGCAAAGAAGACCATAAACAAAATGAAAAGACAACCTATGGACTGGGAGAAAATATTTGCAAATGATGTGACTGACAAGGGCTTAATTTCCAAAATTTACAAACAGCTCGTACGACTCAATAAACAAAAAAAACAACCCAATCAAAAAAAGGGCAGAAGACCTAAATAGACATTTCTCCAAAGAGAATATGCAGATGGCCAATGGGCACTAATTATTAGAGAAATTCATTTAAAACTGCAGTGAGGTACCACTTCACATTCGTCAGAATGGCTATCATTAAAAAGTCTACAAATAACAAATGCTGGAGCGGGTGTGGAGAAAAGGGAACCCTCCTACACGGTTGGTGGGAATGTAAATTGGTGCAGCCACTATGGAGAACAATATGGAGGTTCCTCAGAAAACTAAAAATAGAACTACCATATGATCCAGCAATCCCACTCCCGAGCATATATCCAGACAAAACTATAATTTGAAAAGGTATATGCACCCCTGTGTTCATGGTAACACTCTTCACAGTAGCCGAGACATGGATACAACCTAAATGTCCACCGACAGTTGAATAGATAAAGAAGATGTGGTGCATATATACAATGGAATACTACTCAGCCGTAACAAAAGAATGAAATAATGCCATTTGCAGCAACATGGATGGACCTAGAGATTATCATACTAAGTGAAGTAAGTGAGAAAGATAGAGACAAATATCATTTATCTCTTATATGTAGACTCTAAAACATGACACAAATGAACTTATCTACAAAACAGAAACAGACTCACAGAGAATAGACTTGTGGTTGCCAAAGGGGAAGGGGTAGGGGAGGGATGGATTGGGAGTTTGGGATTAGCAGATGCAAACAGTTATAGATAGAATGGATAAGCAACAAGGTCCTACTGTATAGCACAGGGAACTATAGTCAATATCCTGTGATAAAGCATAATGGAAAAAATATGAAAAAGAATGTATATATACATGTATAACTGAATCACTTTGTTGTACAGCAGAAATTAACACAACATTGTAAATCAGCTGTACTTCAATAAAGTAAATTTTAAAAAAAGAAAGAGCAGGGTGGGGATGGAGGAAGCAGAAGCATCATCTAAGGCTTCAAAGTCATCTAACCACCTGGAAAAGGGCATTATCCTTTTTATCTGACACGAAAAGGGTCTGGAGTGATATGAAGAGCTTTGTCTAAAGTCACTGTAGAATTCTAATCGCCATTTCCCACAGTCTGTACTCCATAGGGCATTCTGGGGTGTTCCAAGTCCACAGTCTTCAAGGAAGGAAGAGCTACGGAAAGGCAGTTACAGACACCATCTCTGAGCGCGTAGTGGTTTAGGCTGAGCTGGCGTTTGGCTTTTTATTGTAGCTGTCATTTTACTCAGTAGGGCCATGGCAGGGAAGTGTCAAGCTGCTTCCCTATTGTACTCATCAGTGTAGCTGTGTTGTTGCTGGTGTGTATGGGTGTTTTTTAATCACAAGTCTGGGCCTCCTGGTAATAGACTAAACATGAGCTGCTGCTTGCCTTCTTCCCTCTGTGGATGTCATCAATGTAATCAGGGAACAGGTGGGTACAGGCGATTAATAGGGTGGGAGGGGGTGGAGGGGAAGGGATCTACTCAAGGGGGTGGGGAGTTAATTTGACCCTGCAAGCTCAGATGCAGCATCTCCTCTCAGCAAGGCTGCCACAGCAGTTATCGGAACAGCCTTTCTCAAGCCTCTCAGTCTCATTTCCAGTCTGGGCATGCTTGAGAAGCCATTACCATATTTATAGAGCTACCTAGCCCCAGGGCACACGCATGAGAGGGTAAGAAAGACCTATCTATTTTTCCAGCTGTGCTGCTATCCTTGGCTGTGAGGCTGTCGGGGGAGGAGGGAGGGCCCCATCCCAGCATTAGAAGGGTGGAGAGGATTAGGCTGCAGAACCTGGCCAGAGAGAAAGTACATACTGGCCTCTTGCTTGCCTCTTCCAACTGGTTGGGCTGAGCCAGTGTGGCTATCCTTGCATCTGTCAACCCTGAGAAAAGGAGCATGGTGGACCGCCAGTTAGGGAGAGCATTGCTGGGGAGCTAGTCTCAATGTCTGCTCCTTCTTCACCCTCAGCCTAGTTCCCTTACTGAAATTCAAAGCAGCCCATGGATGGGAGGATGTGGAAGCAGTGCTGGAAAGTGGACAGAGCATGAACTTAAAGAGTCAAAGAAATCTTATTTGTTGTGTAACCTTGGGCAGATTATCTGCTTTCTCTGAGCCTCATTTTAGTCATCTGCACAGAAGGGATAATGGACTGTTGGATGGATTTAATTACAGACATGGTTGAATGTGTCTTAACAAATGCTCCTCTTCCCTGACCAGGCCTTTCTGTCTCACACTTCAGTTTTGACTTACATCACTGTACCCTACGATGCTTTGTTGTAGCGGTCAGAAATGCCTGTATAAATGTATGCACCCACTACCCCATCCCCATGAACACATGTGCACTTTCAGTTTCTTTGTCTTTGTGTGTCTCACACATACACACACACGCACGCACATGCATACACACTAGTATTTTTGTTCTGATCAACTGTGGCATATCTACCCTGTTCTTTATACAACTTAGTGGGTTTTGCAACCAGAAAAATCATTCTAAATCTCAGGATAGTAGTCCCAAATAAGGGTACTGTGACATTTCTGATCGTTTGTGTCTCTTGGCACCCCATATTCCCATGACCATCTGGTTATAATATCAAGGTTGCAATGAAAGCAATTGACAGCGTGCTTTACCCCCTGCCTTCAGTCCAGCTAAAAGCCAAGTATACTGGCAGCAATTGGAGAAAAAATTTACCGTGTGTTCTGATGGGCTAATGAGGAAAGGCTAGCAAGCATCTTGAAGCAAACTTTTAGTTCCATGAAAACTTGAAAACTAAACCACAAAAGGAACTGTGGACTCACCAGGTTGGGACCATCTTTGAGTGCTATTTATAGTCTCCCCTGCCTCTTTTTCTCTTCCAAGGAGAACGGATTCCAGAAGGGAGCCTTTAATTTGCTGATTAAAGATGCTGAGTGAGGAAGCAAAAAGGAGAAGCCAGGCTGAGGGAGAGCTAAATATATTTTCAGAAGGAAAGAAATGGTGACACCTGGAGAAAAACACAGGAGGGAAAGGCATCCAGGAAGGGTAGGGGAGAGAGGCTGAACAGAAAGGTGGTGGTGCTGATGGTGGTGCGGGTGATGTGATAACTATGGCTGGGAAAATAGCGGGAAAGGGAGAGGATCCCAGGGACTGTTGAGGAAGTCCTGCTGTGCAGTATGAAGTGTAACCATCTCATCTCTGTCTCCTGCAATCAGGAGTCGTAGTCGATATTTCTCACCAATCCTTTGGGAGCTGGAAGTGTGAGTGTGAGTGACTTTGTGTGTGTGTGTGTGTGTGTGTGAACTGCCGAGACTGGACCCGAGGAGGTTGGGTTGTAGTTGGGTTACAAGTACCTATTACCAGATCAGCAGAGCCCTAGCCTTTGATGACTTATCTGAATGGACTCTGGAAGTGTGATGTCACACCCTACATTCACAGTAAAAGGAGAGAGAGAAATATCCATTTCAAGGGTAGCAAAAAATCCTCTGCCTACAGCTCACAAAACCTGTGTCTCTGCTACATTATAGTATTTTTCTTTAACAGAATATATTTAGGTTGGTAAGCAGAGGAGACATAAGAAGTGCTATTTTGGCTTCTGGAGCACCAAGTCAGACCCGACTCTGTCTCTCAGCAGCCAGGCAGGAGGTGAAGCAGGAGACCTGTGCTTTGAGAGTCCCTCTGATGGTCGTGAACCCACCTCCATCCACTCCCATGATATACATATGCAGCTATAATGCCCTGTCTATCCAAATATATTTGTTTTCCTCAGACTCTGTTCAAATCTTCCCTCCCCCATGGAGAATGTCTGGGATACCAAACCCTCTCCAAGCTTTTGCTTCTCTGAACAGCTATAGAAATGATGGTCATTAGTACAGCATTTGCATCTCATGTGATCTGACCCTCTCCTGTGTCCATCTATGTCCTAGATTCAGTCTGACTTCCCAGCCTCATGTCCAGTGACTATGCTACGCACAGGTGATAATTTTCCCTCCAAGTACTACTTCCCCCAAAGAGGAATTCTGCTTATATCTTTGTCTTTACACAGATTCTCTTACTAGTTTATTTTGAATAATGAATCAGTGTGTGAATAAGACACATTTTTTCGAAAATAACCTCAAATAACATTAATTGTGCGTGTTTATAGCAGTTTATAGAGGTCATGTGACAGAATTAGTAACAAACGAGGCAAAGACCTTTAGCAGAGATTTGGTGATTAGTCATGGGGATGTGGCAATTGCACACTGGCTGTCATTGTAAATGAGTCTTTTAAAGATCACTCCAAAAGGCAATACAGCAAATTCTGGGAAGATGACATTGATGATATGGTTTTTGCATCTCCCTAAACCCCCCATAAAAACTGAGCTAGGATATGAAAACCAAACACACTGACAGCATCTATTTTTCAAAAACCTGAGTTACAAGGTATCCTCCAAGCCTCAAATTATGAGCGGATGTGGACAACACACTGACACTTTGAGATCTGCATAGTATCAGAACCTTTGAGGGAGGATACAGAGGGGTGCAACAGATTCTCTGATAGCCCTAAAAAGAGGACAAGAGCCAACTCTCCACCAGACACTTAATAAAAACCAGGCAGAAGGATTTGGGACAGCAACCTTAGCTGCTGGCTTTGCGTACACTTCCGTACATAGTAAAGTGCAGTTATCCCTGGTACAGTCTGAAAGGGCTGGAATACCTGAGTTCATTGAACTCTTAAAAGGATGTGGCTAACCTCTGTTCTAGGGCAAAATCCCACATGGATGGGAAACTGCTGGAAACGGAATCCAGATTAAGCTAGACAGAGATGATACAGCGGAAGAAGGATAAGATCAGACAAGAGTGGGAGAGAAGCAAGCAGATCTCAGGAAGCACAGGTCATCTTATGAAGCAACAAGAGAGCGCTCTCGAGCCATGAAGCTAGAACATCTGTCGTGAACCACTTATTCCTCCCCAAAGTTCAGGAGAACTAATTTCACATAACAATAGGCAGAAAGGGATGAAGTCTGAGCTCAGTACATATTTACTAATAAAGAATGAGCCAGAGGAGGCTAATATCATCTCCACTGGTGATGAAAACACACTGTGAAACATACCTGTAAAACAGACGAAAACTGTAGCCTAAGATTTCAAAAGGTGCGAAAAGAAATTAAAATAGTGATGAGGAAATGAAAAACTCAACCTGTAAAAGAAAAACTTAGTAATGAAGTTGTAGAACTCAAGAAAGAATTAAAAATGGAAGAAAAAAACTCAAAGATTAAACTGGAAAGAATACAAGAGTGAATGAAAACGTCAGAAAATATCGTGAAGTAAAAGTGAAAAGGAGTAAAATTTTAAACATCAAACAAATGAGGAAAGAGATGAAAAAAGATTTGAAAGTGACAGAAATGAAAGGTAAAGAACAACATATATATTATATAATAAAAATTCAGAAAGAACACCAATGGGATAGAAATAATAAAAAGTTTAAAACAACTTTCCTAGATTAAAAAAAAAAAGATTTGACAGCACATACTGAAAAGAAACACCATGTACCCAAGAAAAATGACCCAGGCTGACCAATACTGAAACATTCTAAAAAGTACTTTGTGCTCCCAGGCGAAAGGAGTAAGCCACTGAAGAAGGCAAGAAAATCTGATGGTCATCAGACTTCTTGACAGCAACACTTTATATTAGGAGACAATGGAGTGACATATTTAAGATACTCAAGGAAAGATAATATAAGCCATATATTATAAATCCAGCCAAACTTACATTCAGGTATAAAGACTGCAGACAAACTGCTATCAACAAGCAAGAACTCAGGAAATATTGTTCCTAGGAGGCTTTACTGAGTAAACTACCAGTGAATGAAAATGACTGGAGAGACATTGACATAAGGCCTGGTGGTGAGCATTAAAGATATATCTACCTGGGCTTCCCTGGTGGCGCAGTGGTTGGGAGTCCGCCTGCCGATGCAGGGGACGCGGGTTCGCGCCCCAGTCCGGGAGGATCCCACATGCCGCCTGCACGTCCGGAGCCTGTGCTCCGCGGCGGAGGGGCCACAGCGGTGAGAGGCCCACGTACCGCAGAAAAAAAAAAAAAAAAAAAGATATATCTACCTGTAAAACTAAATATAAGTGATGGTTATAAGGGAGAAAGTGCTGGCTATAACAACTATAGCACTGAAATTTTAGGAGCAGTGCTACTACTTTTTAAAAGGGAGAAAGCATAAGAATATAGATTAAGCTTATGACTGCTTTAGAGTTATTAACTAGAAATAAAAGATGTTGTTCCAAATCAACTCCTGGGATAGAAGGTGGTGAAGAAAGGGTTACCAGCAAATTTCAGTATCATTTACAGAAGCAAACCAATAGTCAATTGCCAAAGGAGGATACTGGGGGTCGTATATAAAAGTATTGACTTAGAGGAGGCAATTTGAACAAACATAACTAACTTTCCTAAGTACTCCATCCTCAAAAAAAAAAAAAAAAGTAAAAAGATAGAAGTAAATAAAAGAGACCACATTATAAAGGGCCATTTGCATAAAACAGTATGTCAGAGGGCAAATATAAAAATCATATCAATAAATGCAATGGGCTTAATTCACCTATTTTAAAAAGTTCTCTATTCTGCTATAAAAATGATATATAGACTCTGAAACTATATGATGTAGACAGGTTAAAAATAAAGTAAAAGGATGGGCAAATATATACCAGCAAAATGAAAATATATCAGAGGACATTTCCATTATCCCCCCAAAGAAACCTGTATCCAATAGCAGCCAACTCCCATTTTCTTCAATACCTCCGGTTTTAGGCAACCACTAATCTACTTTATATCTATAGATTTGCCTAACCTGTATGTTTCATAGCAACGGAATCATACAATGTGTGCTGTTTTGTGACTGCCTTTATTCACTTACAGTGTTTTCAAGATTCACCCATGTTATAACATGTATCATCTTCAGTCCTTTTGATTGTCAAATAATATTCCATCGTGTGGGTAATTCATTGCCTTGATGGTTGCACAACTCTAGAACCATTGAATTCTGGACTTTAAATGGGTAAGTTGTTTGGTATGTGAATTATATCTCAATAAGTAAATAACTAAAATAAATCAAGGTTCATAATCTTCATATCAGAAAAAGCAGAATCTAGACAGGGTGACCAATGTGTCCAGTTTGCCTGGGACTTTGCTGGTTTTAGCACTGAAAGTCTCACATCCTGGGGAATCCCTGGGCAAACTGGGACGTCGGTCACTGTAAATTTAGACCAGTGATATTTAAAGGAGACAAAGAAAAATATTTATAATGTTAAGTTCTGTAAAGCTCAGTGAAGATAGAGTCATTATTTGTATTCATGCATCCAAAGCCACAGCCAATACACAAAGTAGAAATGATAGGAGATGCAAGAAAGAATAGAAACTCATAGCAGTATCTAACATACTTGGCTCAACCCAGGACACATGAGGTGAACACAATTTGATAGAATTTAGAAGGCCTAAACAGCACAATGAATAAAATAGATATCTGCCTCTCAATTCAGAATACAGATTATTTTCAAGTGCATGTAGAATATTCATGCAGTTGTCCATATTTTAGGATACACACACACGCACACAGACACACACACACGTATGCCCCTCAATAAATTCCCAGGAATAGGAATAATAAAAATTTAGGAGGATATTTGTTTATTAATTATTTTTAAGGCCACCACTGTGCAGCATGCGGTATCTTTGTTCCCCGACCAGGGATCAAACCTGTGCCTCCTGCATTGGGAGTGTGGAGTCTTAACCGCTGGACCACCAGGGAAGTCCCTAGACTGCTAGAGAAGTCCCTGTGAGGATATTTAATAAAAGGAGAAACTATTTGTAAAAAGTTTTCTCTACCAAGAATTTTTTAAAAAACTGTTACTAAAAATACCTTGGGAAAAGTAAAACAAAATTATAAAATTATTTGAAAATAATGAAAATATAGCATGTAAAATCTATGGAATGAAATATTTGTCAGAGAAAAAAATCAGAGCACGAAATAGCAATATCAATAAAATTAAAAAGATAAAAATAAATGAATAAAATAATAAAGCTAGAAAAATCAATAAAGTTAGAAAAACTAGAACAGAGTAAACTAGAAGAAATTAGGAGGAAGGAATTGATAACAATGTAAGTAGGGGTTAGTGGAATAGAAATCTTAAACTAATAGGTAAATCCAAAAGTTGGTACTTTGAAAAAACATTAATAAAATAAGCCACTAGCAAATCTGATCAAGAAATTGGTGGGAGAAAACATAGACACATAAAAATAGTAACCCCAGAAATCCCCTTGAAGACTTCCCTGCCTGCTGAGATCTAGGGGAATTCCATGGTTTGAATAAAGCTGAAGCCCTCCCTCAGATTTCCGGTAATTCAAGATAGGAGTGAGATGTGGGGTAGAGAATGGTGTTTAACTTTGTCGTGCCTCTATACCTCTTAGAGACTGCATGGATTTTGCTTCTGTTTCATACTACTTCACACTTAATGTAAATTTAACCCCTTCTTCATAATTAGCAACCACTGCTACCATGATGATGAAAATGATGTATTCCTAGTATTTGAGAGTACACTATATTTTACAGAAAAATTCAGAGGAATCGTATCAGCCAGTACCCAGTACTCTGCTTTCTCCATTTTCCAAGACTCCCTTTTTCCACCCTTCTTCTTTCTACCTTTCCTCCTCCTTTCCTTTTTTGTTATCTTGAGAGCTTCAGATTCATCTCCCTGTATGACAGAGTAGCATCAACTTTCCTCTTATGTCTTCATGCCCATCATATAATGCTGACTTGTCAAATTTACACTTATTTTCTCCAAAAAGATAATTTTCTCTTTAGTAGCTTCTGTTATGTTTATAAACATTGTTATGCTTATAAGATGCGAGTCACTAGTGGGCCACAGAGGTAAACAGGACAAGGTCTAGGCAAGGTACAGTAGGATAAAAATTGCTGGTAGGGATATGCTGTGGAAAATAGTTCGGTCGTTTTTCTAGAAATTAAACTAAGAATTATCACATAAATTAGCAATTCCTTTCCTGAGTATATATCCAAGAGAAATGAAAACATGTATCCACACAGAAACTTACTTGCCAGTGCATGTTTATAGCAGCATTATCATAATAGTCAAAAGGCAGAAACAAACTCCCATCAACAGAGAAGTAGATTAATAAAATGTGGTATATCCATACAATGGAATATTATTCAGTCATAAAATGAGCAAAGTACTGATCCATACATAGATGAACCTCTAAAACCGAAGCTAGACACAAAAGCTCACCTGTAATATGATTCATTTTACGTTATATATCAATAATAGGTAAATCTGTAGAGACAGAAAGCAGATTAGAAGATACCTGGTGATAGAAGAGGGAGGAACAGGGAGTGATTTGGCACAGGGTGTTTTTGTGGGTTAATGGAAATGTTTTGAACCTAGAGAGACCTGCTTGTGACACAATATTGTGGATACCCTAAGTAACGCTGAATTGTACACTTTAAAATGGTTAATTGTATGATATGTGAATTTCACTTCAATTTTTAAAATACACAAAACAAAAATAGCCAGTGGTCAGTGGTATACATGGTATTATGTGGGGATCAGTAGGAGAGAAAAATCAAACCCTGGGTTTCTTATCTTGGATGCTCTTGAAAGGCAAGCCTGAGATGACAGCTTGCTTGTAGGTAATGATCCCAGGGAACAGGAGTGAGGGGCTGGGGAGTGATTAGGAAAGTAGGGAAAACATACCAGATGTGTCATCAAGTTGGCTACTGCTCCAGAAGCTTGATGCTCCAATTCACCAGAACTCTTGAAAAATCTTGAAATGAACCCCAGAACCTCAGATTGAGGGCAAGAAGGGAGGTGTTTATCCATCCAGTGGTTAAGAGGGCCCTTCTGTCACTAATTCACCTGTACTTCTGGGTTGCACATATTTGAGCATCCGTCAGGTTCCCAAGGTTGTCCCATTGCTTGGTGACAAAGAAGCCCATGACCGGGAAGTGAGTGGTATGTGACACAGGCTAACAGGTCTCATTGCACCTGGATTCAGCTGTAATGAGATGAGACCAGGATGAGGCTGGTTGACACTGAGGAGGAAGAGGTGTGGCTAAAAGGATTTGATGCCCAAGTGATACTAAATCAGGTATTTAACCAGGTATGCTGGGTCAGGAAGCAACAAATCATGCTGCCACCACCCCATTCCACCTTTCAGAATATTTTGACTAAAATCAGTTGTATATGAATATCTAAGTGTAGTCTCCTTTAAGGCTCCTTCACCCTTAAAATTAAAGGGACTCCTTAAATGCTAACACTTGAGATCTCTGGCTTTAATAGCCTGGCTTGACTTGAGAGTTAGGAGGACCAGAGGCTGTCGTTTTCTTTTGTGAAGATCTAGTGATAACCTTTCTTAATGTGAAAATTTTCACTAAAAACATCCATTACACTCGTGTGCATTTACAGATGAATATCACGTTCCTCTCTATTTGTATTTTTGTACTTTTATCAGTGTTAAAGGATATTCACTCTTTCAATAAATATCTGTGAGTCATTCACTGGGTGCCAGACACGGAGAAAAGCAGTGGCCAAAGCAGGAGACAGGCTGGATATACTTGATAGTACTGAAGGAAATTTAGAATTGGGCACACAGTTCCAGGTGCCAGGAGTGCTGTGAAAAGGCAAACATGGCAAGCCATGGGGGTACCTCAGTGGGACCTACTCAAGTGTGGGGAGTCAGGAAATCTGGAGAGACTCTTCCAAGAAAGTGATATCTTAGATACATTTTGGAGGATAAAGTGGAGGTTGACCAGAAAAGCCTGAAAGGGCATCCAGGCAGCAGGGACTCCACCAGGTAAGCAGGACAAACGTTACCATTGCCATTTACAAATGAGGAAGCTGAGGCTCAGAGAGGGGAAGTGACTTACTCAAGATCACATTGGTAAAGTGACCCAGTTTAACAGAAAACTCAGAGAATTTTTGCTTTGTGAAAGCCTTCCAAGCAAACAGTTCTCAAGATGAAATAGGATTTAATTACACTTGCATTAGATTCAGAAACTGCCTCCTGGCTAATTCAGCTGGGGGCCTGATTACGATAGCAACAGCCGGACACCTGGGTACAGCATACCATCTGGGGCTAAATCTGGTGGGTGAGTCTGTCAAGTTTTTGATTGAAATACTCTTTCCTTGCATTAGTTTCCATTATCTCTATCCATCGGAAATTCAAGCCATTAGTAAAACCCAATTTAATCTTCAGAAACTGAAATATTCCTGCACTGACCTACAGGAGGCCACAGCTTCCCAGAAAATAGTTCACCCGTAATCTTGTACATCAGCACATTTACTTCCCTTTAAAGGCCATCAATCCAAGAAAGACATCCTTGTTGGCACGCTAGTTCCTGGGTGAGAGAAACTAATGCTAAGAGTGCCCACAAAGAATGAGACAGGCTCATGGTTCAAATGTAATTGTACAGGAGCAGTGTTCAAATGTCTTTTTTTTTAATTACAGCAGTGGGGAAGAAAGAATGGGCTCATTCAGTGGGTCTCAGGGGCAGAATGAGACCAGTGGTAGAGTTTCTGGGAAGTGAGTTTGGATTCAGTGTACCTAGGCACCCATTGGAGCTGCTTGGCGCTATCCCTCGCTACTGCCATGTGGGATGCAGGCGCAGTGAGCTCTCCGTTTTGGAGAAGGTGTAGCAGAGAATGGGTTATTAGCATCCAAATACCTGTGAAGGCAAGTTTTATGTTGGATAGAAAATGAAACTAGAAATCCTTTAAGAAAATTTCTAACCTAGTAGTTATCTTGTCTGTGGAGTGATTGGCCGAAAGACAACGATACTAACACAACCTCCATCTATTTTGTTCTCCCTCCAGATTAGCTCACTGTGACCTTCACACAGAGTTCCCTGAGCCTTTCCTAGGGCGTATCACAAACGCCTCTATTTCTGGAAATTGCCGCAGACTTCAGACACTTCTATGTATTAAAATTTGTATATCCTGTATCACATCATCCTGAAATCTTTAAAGATGCCAATATATGACAAAGTATGATCTTGTGGGTTAAACAGCTGATAATATTTGTGTTCCCAGGGACTGTATGGTCTTTTTTTTTTTTTAAGATTTCAAAGCACAAGCTTTTATTTTTGTAATCAGTTTCTGTTTATTTTTTAAAATTAATTTTTATTGGAGTGTAGTTGTTTACAGTGTTGTGTTAGTTTCTGCCGTACAGCAAAGTGAATCACTTATACATATATCCACTCTTTTTTATATTCTATTCCCATATAGGTCATTACAGAGTATTAAGTAGAGTTCCCTGTGCTATACAGTAGGTCCTAGGCCCTTATTAGTTATCTGTTTTATATGTAGTAGTGTGTATATGTCAATTCCAATCTCCCAGTTTATCCCTCCCCCGCTCCCCCTTGGTAACCATAAGTTTGTTTTCTATATCTGTGACTCTATTTCTGTTTTGTAAATAGGTTCATTTGTACTAATTTTTTAGATTCCACATATAAGTTATATATGATATTTGTCTTTCTCTGTCTGACTTACTTCACTCAGTATGACAATCTCCAGGTCCATCCATGTTGCTGCAAATGACATTATTTCATTCTTTTTCATGGCTGAGTAATATTCCATTGTACATACGTACCACATCTTCTTTATCCATTCCTCCATCGATGGACATTTAGGTTGCTTCCATGCCCTGGTTATTGTAAATAGTACTGCATGTCCTGGTTATTGTACATAGTACTGCAATGAACATTGGGGTGCATGTATCTTCTAAATTATGGTTTTCTCCAGATATATTCCCAGGAGTGGGATTGCTGGATGATTTGGTAGCTCTATTTTTACTTTTTTGAGGAACCTCCATACTGTTCTCCATAGTGGCTATACCAATTTACATTCCCACCAACAGTGCAAGAGTGTTCCCTTTTCTCCATACCAGCATTTATTTTTTGTAGATTTTTTTGATGATGGCCATTCTGACCGGTGTGAGGTGATACCTCATTGTAGTTTTGATTTGCATTTCTCTAATAATTAGTGATGTTGAGTATCTTTTCATGTGTCTCTTGGCCATCTAACAGAGATCTTTAATACCTTCATCCCCAAAGGGAGAAGCACAAACTTAGGAATCAAACAGCGCAATGCTGTCAGCGAATACGTGGGGAAAATATTAAGTGAATAATCATAGGGCGTAGATGTTAGGAGTTAGGATACCTGGGTTTCAGCTCTAGATCTCTGCCCCCAAAGCTGTGTGATCCTGTGAAAAAATCAGCTCTGCCAGAGAAAGAGAAGAGGACAGGCAGAGCTGCAAGAACAATGCACGTTAGGAATGAGAACTTCTTCCAGTGGATGGAGAAGAGGGAGTGTCATGGAGACTTGCTGGAAATTAGTCTTGAGAGGTGGATTGGGGTCAGAATGTGAAAAGTATTGACTGTCATGAAGGAATTGGACTTTGGTCTGTTATAAAATGTATTTTCACTGTAGATTTTCTAGCAAGGGAACAGCATGCTCAGAGGAGCACTTAACAAAAAGGAAAAGGACACGTACAAAGTGGAGGACAGATTTTCTTTGATGAAGACTGAGAGATCATTTAGGTGCCCCCAACCCGGATGAGGGGTGATAAGGACCCAATCTAGGACAGGGACAGTACAGGAGACAGTGTCAATGTATTTGGGAGTGAGAGTTCACGGCACTTGGAGCAATTGCTCAAGGGAGGCAAGACCCAGATGACAGTTAAATGCCACTCTGGGATGGTCAGTCTCGATTTTCAGGAGCATTTCAGGAGGAAGTAGAGTAGACTGGCTAAGAACACAGAGTTGGCATCAAACTCATTCTTAGTTGACTCCTGGCTCTGCCATTTAATAAATACATGAATTTAGCTGTGTTCCCTCTCGGAGTCTCCGCTGCTTCATCTGTAAAATGGAAATGGCAATAATAGCAACTTCATAAGATTACTCTGAGGATTCAATGAAAAAAACCTAAAGGAATTTAGCAAAGTATTCAGTACATGGGAAAATGATCAATAAACATAGCATATAATTATTAATTATTTTGTAATATGTGGAGGATGCAAAGTAAAATGGATTTGAAGGTGACATTTTCCAGAAGTCAAATTTTGCTTAGGTAAAATCAGGGAGCCTTCCTTCCTTCCTTCCTTCCTTCCTTCCTTCCTTCCTTCCTTCCTTCCTTCCTTCCTTCCTTCCTTCCTTCCTTCCTTCCTTCCTTCCTTCCTTCCTTCCTTCCTTCCTTCCTTCCTTCCTTCCTTCCTTCCTTCCTTCCTTCCTTCCTTCCTTCCTCCCTCCCTTCCTTCCTCCCTCCTTCCCTCCCTCCTTTCCTTCCTTCCTTCCTTCCCTCCTTCCTTCCCTCCTCCCTTCCTTCCTTCCTTCCTTTTCCTGTTTTTGCAACTAAAGCAGTGTTTCTGTTGCTCCATGGGATGATAAAACCAAGGTTTGACGGTTTGAACCTCTTAAGGTGTTTCCATCTTTGCTTCTGCTTTTCTCTTTGCTAGGGTTTTGTTCTCTTTGTTCAGGTTTTATTCTCTTGGAAGGCTTTATCCTTATCAGAGAAGCAGGGTTGGAAGTGGTCTGTGACCAAGCATCTCAGCTTTATCAACAAAGACAGACCAGCTCCCTGGAGCACCATTTAAGCTTTTTCAAGAAAAATTTATGATTAGCTTCATTTGGCCAGGTCACTCCTGGGACCATCAGCTGTACCCAGGAGCTGGGTAGTGGGATTAAACCTTCATTCCTACTACTTGGTTGGATTGGGGGAAGGAACATTACAAAAATAATGTGTATTTGCAAACCTGTTGATTTCGCTGAACTGGCTTTATAATTTTGCATAAGGGCTTTTCTCATGCCATGAGGACACACTTGTCTATGCTTTCTTTGCTGGGCACAGAAACTGGAAAAGGTGGGGTGCTGCCTCCCCTCCTCCTCTACCTTGCCCCCTCACAGTGCTCCCATTATAGGCTCAGTTGGCCAGATAACATCCCAATACTTGGGCATTGAGGGTCCGTGCTGGTTGGGGCATGCTATCTTTGCCTGGGCCAGCTGCCCTGCCACCACTTGAGTTTCTGGGCAGATCTATGAATGAACACATTTCAAATGCTATCAGTATTTTATGAATTTCCATCCACTTACTTTAATGGGGAACTGTAAAAGCATTTAGCCATATTACACCCCATCTCTCAGGCACTGCATTATTCCAACAGGGCTGTTTTATTAGAGTCACCCACCAGGGTTATTGGGATGGCTTTATCCCTCCCTCCCCAAATTTGTCCATCTGCATATTTATAAGTCTGTTTGTCCGTCTACCAAATGTTCTCTAATCTATCTATTAAATAAAATCAATCATTAGCAAAGAGAACACAGTTTTGGTAGTAGTGCATGTGTACACATACTCACACGTGTGCACACATTCATATGCACACACACTAGTGCACTAAGAAAGATTTCATCTCCTGGCCTTGCATGACTAGACTTAAGCTTTAAAAAGACCTTTGGTTTTATGGACTCCCCTGGGTTCTCTGCTGGAGCATTTACTCCCTTGTCTTCTGGGAAAAAAATTCTAAGGGAAACCTCTTACCTGAAGTTTAAATATTTGAATTTGATGGTGAAGTGTCCAGGCATCAAAGTCAGAGGGCCACTGGTTTCACAGCTCAGCTCTACAACTCACCTCTGTGATCTTGGGGAAATCGCTTGACTTGACAGAGCCCTCTCTGTAACAGGGAGATTTCAGTAGCCACCTTTCAGGAAGTGGTGAGGATCGAGCAAGGGAGCCTGTGAACGAGCTCTGTGAAGTACCTGCATGGCGAAGGGGTGATGGCAAACACGTGATTCCTGAAACTGAAGGGCTTGGGGATTCTCTCTTTCCACTTCCTGGATATTGAGAATTTCTGGGCTAGTACGTGCATTTGTTTCTGGAGATAGCATCAGCCTGCAGGGTATACCTGAGCCCAGCTTCCCTCCCACCACAGTTCATCTCTCCACCAAAAATCCCACTCCTTCCGGACCTCACCCCATCCCAATCCACTCTGAGAAGCCTTCCTTGGTCCCCCAAGACTGGGTTAGGGACCCTTCTCTGAGCTTTCCCATCACCACCCACCTTGTCTCCATATTACAGCATTTACCTCACTCTGTTATAATTATCTTTCCCCTTCTGGATGATAAGCTCTTTGTGGTCAGAGTTCCAGTATTATTTCTTAGCACAGCTAACAAAGCCCCTGGGGATCTGAGCTCTGCCAACCTCATCTCTCAGAAGGCTTCTAACCACCCCGTCTTCTCTGTCCATTGAGTCTAGCCACCATTTTGTTCAGCACCTACTCTGTGCCAGATAGGGTTCTAACCACAGTATATGCAATAGCTCATTCAATCCTTATATCAGCCTTAAGAGATAGGGACTGTTCTGATCCGCATTGTACAAATGACGCTGAGGCTCAGAGAAGACGGGAAACTTAGATGGGGTCACAGCCAGTAAGGAGCAGAGCCAAGGTTTACCCTCTGGTCTCATTCTGGAGACTGCACTCACCACTGTGCTCCACTCTTTATTCATGCTCTGTTCTATCCCATTGCTTTAACAAAATTGACTGCCACATAGGCTTCTTCTCTATGCCATGTTCAGTGTCAACTCCTTGCCTTTGCATATGCTACCCTTCTCCCTGGAATTCCTGTCTGCCTCCCTGACTTTTCTTCCACTTGCCCTTGAGTCAAAACCCCTTCCTCAATGCCCTAGCTGTATGTATACCTAACGTGACACTTGTAGATCAGGTTAGGCTGGCAGCTTCTTAGGGCAGGGGCTGTCTGTGCCTTGCTGAAACCTGGTACCTAATGTAGTTGCTGGCCCCTAATGGAAAATTAAATGATTTTGTTAATTAATTTTGTCCCTATTTGTTAAATACATTTTTTCACATTCCTGGAATCTGAAAAGGCTTTCCCAATATTGTCATCTCTTTTAACCCTGACTTCCGCATAAATTGTGTATCTATCTTTGATAACATGGTTATCTGCATGCATAACTAACTAAGATGCCAGATCAAATGAAATAACTGTGAGATAAAGGTAGGAGTAGTGTATGTCTGTCTGAATTGCTTAAGGACCAGTCAGATGAGTCCTAGGGCTCCAAGCTAGGTCGGTGCGTCTACAGAGTGTTAGGTAAAGATTGGGGGTCTCCTGCTGAGCTCTCTGGGACTCTTTGAAGAGGAAACTGTGCTCACAAGGAAAACGGAGAAATGGAGGAACAAAATATAGACTTTATGCCTAAACATCTGGGCCCATGTGGTTGTCTCCAAATGCCAAACATCTTTGGTAAGTGGTGCTGGTGTACAAGGTTTATGGTCATAAACTTAAGTATTTCCTACATTTATGAACATAAATGATAGGGTCTTCAGAATGGACTTTCAATCTACTTACCCAAACAGGCTCTTGGACAAGGAAGGCTGCCTGCTAATTCACCCAAAAGGGTGGTAATCCATAGTACAGAATGAGCGTCAATTCAGCTATACTTGGTCTTTTAAAGCAGTGACCCTACCCTCCATTGAAATGAGGTCCAAAGAATGTTAGATTCTGCCATCCAGATTAGCATCTTTTCTGAAGTGTGTCTGTGGAGTCTATCCCTTCTAGGCTAAAGTACTGGATGTGGGGCAGAAAAGTTCTTCTGCATAAAGCATCCAACTTAAAATGTGTAGCAGTGGAGAGTGCCAAACAATGAGTCTGAGACAAAGTTCATAGATGGGTAGTGTCTAGTTTCACTGCAAGGAAAACCAAGCTAAGACGTCAAGTGGCAGAATCAGAAGACAGGTAGACTTGGAATTTAATGGTGGCAGATGATAGTGAAAAGAGGAAGGTTCTAGGTGTTTGTTACAATCAGAGATAGAACTTGCTTTGTCAACTTTCTGTCCAGCAAGTCAGGGTCATCAACAAGCATAGGGCTCACTGGAGTACACCAGGAAAGTCATGATCTTCTGAGTAAGTGGTCAAAGGGGATCTTGGCTGGAGCTAATCTTCTTCTCATCTATCTCAGTGGGTCTGGTGGTGCCACCTGGGTGAGATCGCCAAGTTTCCTTCCCTTCCCCAGCTCCCTAAGTTCTTCCATCTTTAGCATAAGAATGAAGATCATTTCTAACAAGGAAATGAAATCAGCTGCCAAGCCCCATCAGCCACCTGTGTTTCCCCCAGCCTACTGCCAGCAAAACCTTTCTCCTGAGCAGACACAAAACATTTCAGCCTCATAACAGCCCCCTGTCACTCTGATGACCCATGTCTCTCTGCTGACATGATAGCTGAGTGTGTGAGACAGACAGTGTTTGTGTGATGCTGGTAGCCTTGTAGTGGAATCGCCAGACTGGGATGATGGGGGCAGGTTGGGGCTGGGAGATCTGGGAAGCTGGGTCTTTTCCTCTTCTGTCCATCTCCTACCCAGCAGGTTGATGAGATAGCAACAAGCCTTCTCGGTCTAGAAGCCCAGTCCATTGTTCAGAGAGCTATAAAACTCCACCTCCAGATCTGATGGTTTTTAGTACAAACCAGCTCAACTCAACACACATTTACTGAGATCCTGCCTTGTGCCATGCAAAGTATTAGATGCTGAGGGACTACAAAGAAGAAGAAAAAAAATTATAAGGGCAGCTCCCATTGAGGATATGCTGAGTGCCAGGTTTTGTGTTTACTGTTATATAAATGTACATTTTTAAACATCTCAGTAACACTATGAATAAGATATTATTAATAGCCCCATATTCCTGATGAAGAAACTATAAGAACTCAGAGAGGGTAAATAACTTGCTAAGGTTATACCAGTAATGAGTAATGGATCTAGAATTCTGATTTAGGCCTCTTTGGTTCTAAAGCTTATATTGTTAACTTTTATGTTCTATTTTCTTCAATGAGTGCTTTTAGCAGGCTAGAAAGTTATATGTATATATATCTGGTATAATGCCTATCAGTAAAACAAAATCTTATTGTAACTGAAAGGAGGAAGTGTACCATATAACATTCATAGGTTTCTTAAAACATATATTTATTTATTTTCCTTTTTTTTTTTTTGGCTGCGTTGGGTCTTAGTTGCAGCACACGGGATCTTTGTTGAGGCACGTGGGATATTTTTCGTTATGGCACGCAGTCTGCTTGGGCTTCTCTCTAGTTGTGGTGTGCAGGTTTTCTCTCTCTAGTTATGGTGCGTGGGCCCCAGAGCCCATAGGCTCTGTAGTTTGCGGCACATGGGCTCTCTCGTTGAGGCGCACGAGCTCAGTAGTTGTGGTGCGCGGTCTTAGTTGCCCCGTGGCATGTGGGATCTTAATTCCCCTAGCAGAGATCTAACCCGTGTCCCCTGCATTGGAAGGCAGATTCTTTACCACTGGACCACCGGAGAAGTCCCAGCATTCACAGGTTTTTAAGTAAAACAGAACTGGGCTTGAAATCCTCCATCTCCTAATAGCTGCGTGACACTACTGACCTCTCTGGAGCTCAGCATTCTCATCTGTAATATGGAATAATAATACTTACTATTTTGTGGAATGATGATGAAGGTTAAATAAGAAAATATATGTGAAGTCTACATAGTTAACAAGTGTTGAGTCTTACTCTGTACAAAGCCTTCTCATGCAATCTCATTTGATCCTAATAACAGCCTTGAGCAAGACACCATTATTATTATTATTAATTATAATTCTCTTTTTACAAATGAGAAAACCAAGCCTTAAAAAAGTTAAATAACTTGTCCAGTGAAGTTAAATGGCAGTGTGGGACTTGAACTCAGTCTATCTGACCTCAAAAACTACTTCTAGGCAGACACATTGAGCTCCATTGGTAGACAGAGTGGCCTAAGATCTGTCTGAAGATCATTCAGGACTACAGAACATGCCCTTTCACAGTATCAGGCTGCCTTTTTTTGATAGGACAGAGTGTGTGGAACCTATATCATTCTGTTGGGTCTATAAGAGCATTTTATTATACATAGGCTGTTGTTTGGAATTTGCCCCAATATTCTCTTTTGGATGACTGATGTATGTCAATTGTATATATATTGAAAGAAAACAGAGCTTTCTTTTTGGTATTCGTGGATGTTTCTGTAACTCATACCTCAGAGTATAGCAAGTTCAATGACCAAAGATATTTTTCTAAAAGAAGTAGATTAATACCAATTAACAGGTCAAGGTAGGAGTTGAGACCTTAGCTTGTTCACAGAATGAGTTGTGACTTCATGTCGTCTGACACGTGCATAATTACACACACCAGGAAGCATACACCAATGCGTACATCACAATAAATGTGTGCTTAATTATAAGTCACCATGCATATATGCTTAATTACCCGTCCTGCTACCTGCAGGATTAATAACATGTAGTGTTACATGCACACAGTCAGAAGAGGTGACATTTGATGACTTTAAAAGAGCTTGGAGAACATAAAGGAGCAATTTTTAAACAGTTGCATAATGTGTGTGCTTTCTTTTCTCTCCACAGAAGGCATCAGACACTAATTTCTACTCAATCAAGAAGCGTTTATTGAACAAGCCCTGTCAATTTTGCTTTTATAGTATCTCTTGCATCTTTCCTTTCCTTTACATTTTCATGATTGCTAATGTCATCCTCTCTCACCTGACAGTCTAAGGTAATTGGAAGGACGCTGCATTCAGATCTCTCTCCCTAACCCTTGGGCAGCACCTTGGCCCAGGACACCATCATTTCTTACCTGCATTTCTGTAGAGGTCCCTAACAGGTCTCCTGCTTCTTCCTGGGTCTTAAACTCTCCAGCACGAACTAGGGAATCTTTGGAAAACTCAATTCTATTTTTTTTTAATTAAAAAAAATTTTTTTATTGAAGTATATTTGATTTACAATGTTGTGTTAGTTTCAGATGTACAGCGAAGTAATTCACTTATACATATATTCTTTTTCAGATTCTTTTCCATTATAGGTTATTACAAGATACTGAAAATAGTTCCCTGTGCTATATAGTAGGTCCTTGTTGGTTATCTATTTTATGTATAGTAGTGTGTATATATTAATCCCAAACTCCTAATTTATCCCTCCCTTCCTTTTCCCTTTGGTTATCATAAATTTGTTTTCTATGTCTGTGAGTCTATTTCTTTTTTTTTAAATAAGTGCATTTGTATCATTATTTTTAGATTCCACATATAAGTGATATCATATAGTATTTGTCCTTCTCTTTGTGACTTACTTCACTTAGTATGATAATCTCTAGGTCCATCCACGTTCTGCAAATGGCATTATTTCATTCTTTTTTGTGGCTGAGTAGTATTCCATTGTGTATTTGTACCACATCTTCTTGATCCATTCATCTGTCAATGGACACTTAGTTTGCTTTCATGTCTTGGCTATTGTAAATAATGCTGCTATGAACATTGGGGTGCATGTATCTTTTCAAATTAGAGTTTTCTCTGGATATATGCCCAGGAAAACTCAATTCTGATCATCTCAATCTTTAGCTTAAAACTCCCCAGTGGGGCTTCCCTGGTGGCGCAGTGGTTGAGAGTCCACCTGCCGATGCAGGGGACACGGGATCGTGCCCCGGTCCGGGAAGGTGCCACATGCCGCGCAGCGGATGGGCGCCGGGGCCGTGGCCTCTGAGCCTGGACGTCTGGAGCCTGTGCTCCACAACGGGAGAGACCACAGCAGTAAGAGGCCCGCATACCGCAAAAAAAAAAAAAAAAGTAAAAAAATAAAACCTCCCAGTGACTGCATTTATCCACAAAAGCTTGGCATTCTGAGCTTAAGCTACAGGGCCCTGTTCATCCTGGCCCCTGCCCACCAATCCAGCCTCTAATCACTCTTGCCTTTCCCCTCTGAGGTCCAGCAACACTGCTTTCTCTCCACCCTTTTAGCAAACCATAATTTCTCCTTCCTCAAGATCCTTTCATACATATTGATCCTTTGCCTCCCAAAGTTCTTCTCCAGTTCTGTTTATCTAGTTAAATCCTACCTAACCCTCAGATCTCCACTCAAATATAACTTTCCTAGGAAAGCTTCCACTAGTGCCCCAGACTAGGTTAGTTCTCACTATCAAACACTGTACTGTTCCTTCATAAAAAGTTGTCACTATACACTATTTAGGGTCATCTTTGCAATATTTTGGTTAATTCTTGCCTCAGTCATAGTAAGTTCCACAAGGATGACGTTTGAGTATATTTTATTTTCCATTATGTCCTCAGCTCCTGGTATAGTTCCTGGCACACAGCAGCCTTTTAGTAAGATTATCAGATTTAATGAATGAAAATATAAGATGCTCAGTTAAATTTGAATTTCAGACAAACACATTTCACATTTTTTTTAGTTTAAGTATGTCCCATGCAATATTTGGGACATATTTACACTAAAAATTGTGTACCTGAAATTTAAATTTAACTGGACAGTCAATATTTTATCTGGCAACCCTACTTCTAAGCACTTAATATTTGATTATTGAATGCATAAATGAATGAATAAATAAATTAATGATTAAATGAAGATTCCAAAGACCCTGGTTCTACTTCAGCCATCATTCCTGGTTTCCCTTCACCAGTCACTTGATTTGTCCTCACATATACAGTGAAGGTCAATGATATGTAACTAAGACTCCTATCATATTGGCATGAAATAGTGGAAAAGTATGGCAAAAGCCAAATAATGATCTCTCCCCACCACAGTCCTCTCAGGCCAGTTCTTTATTTCTAGAATTATCTGACAGGCTAAATTACTCTATTTTCCTCCTCCAAATTCTAACTCTCCCTCTTGGCCAAAAAGAATCTTAAATACTCCTTTTTTGCATGCTCTTCTAGGCCTTTTGTAAGCTGACACTATCACATTTTAGATTTAACAGGCTAGAAATAACATTTAATATTAATGGTTAAAAAAAAAAATCAATGGAAAAAAATCCATAATGAAGAACACTTCAAAAGTTTAAATAAAAACAGAATCAGTATTCGTGATTTTTCCTTTGGCCTCAGGCTCCAATATGGCTTAGCACAGCACTTTTTATTTAAACTTTTGATATTTGCTCATTGCGGATTTATTTTCAATAACCGTGATTTTTAAAGTTTTTGAATTAGAGTATCTGTTATTGTGATTACTGAGTGTTTTGGCCTCCCCTTCAGTTCTGTGCCTCTTCCTAGTCTCAGCCCTGGCAAGTGGAGACAGCCTTGGAAGGCAGCATACAGGGAAGAGGCAGTCAGGAGCAGCCAGAGCAGCATCTAAAGCGCCATATGCTGATTTATCCTTGGGGCCATGGGAATAGAAAGGGTTTGAGCAAGAGAGGGACAGATTCTGATTGAGTTTTGGAGAGATGTTCTTTTTTAATTGAAGTTTAGTTGATGTATAATATTATATAAGTTACAGGTGTACAATATAGTGATTCATAATTTTTAAAGCTTATTTTCCATTTATAGTTAGTATAAAATATTGGCTGTATTCCCCATGTTGTACAATATATCCTTGTAGCTTATTTATACCTGATAGTTTGTATCTCTTAAGTCCCATCCCTATATTGCCCCTCCCCTCTTCCCTTTCCCCACTGGTAAACACTAGTTTGTTCTCCATATCTGTGAGTCTGCTTTTTTTTGTTACATTTAATAGTTGATTGTATTTTTTAAAATTCCACATGTAAGTGATAGCATACAGAATTTGTATTCTCTTTCTAATTTATTTCGGTTAGCATAATGCCCTCCAGATCCATCCATGTTGCTGCAGATGGCAAAATTTCATTCTTTTTCATGGCTGAGTAATATTCCATTGTATATATGCACCACATCTTCTTTATGCATTCATCTGTAGATGGACACTTAGGTTGCTTCCACATTTTGGCAATTGTAAATAATGCTCCTATGATCATTGGGGCACATGTATCTTTTTGAATTAGTGTTTTTGTTTTTTGTTCAGATATATACCCAGAAGTGGAATCGCTGGGTCATATGGTAGTTCTATTTTTATTTTATAAGAAACCTCCATACTGTTTTCCACGGTGGCTGCACCAGTTTACCAATTTACACTCTAACCAACAGCATATGAGGGATCCCTTCTCTCCACATCCTCACCAACATTGGCTATTTGTGTTCTTTTTGAAAATAGCCGTTCTGACGGGTGTGAGGTGATATCTCTTTGTGGTTTTGATTTGCATTTGCCTGCTGATTATCCATATTCTGGCAGATAGTCTGGTCCAGAGAGCTGATTGGAGGGATGGTGACTAAAGCAGGGAGACCACGGAGGAAGGTAGTGCAATGAGCGACGTGTGAGATAAGGAGATGGGCGGATGTGATGAGGACAGAGGGAAACAACATCCAGTGCAATGAAAAGGGACTAACTAGATGTGCTTGGAAGGAACACCCTCTCCTTCACCTCTATTTCTTGGCTTTTCTTCTCTGCTATCTGTCCTCTGTTCAGCTTAGCATGTCTTGTTAGAATAGATCAGGGAGGGAGGGTGCACAGGGGGCTGGCTTGTTAGCGTCAGTGACCATGACTCTGACTACATGGATGCTCCCTGATGTATTTGCAGACCTTCTGGGCATTTTCCCAGCCCCTACATAAATTAGTTCCCCAGAGATTCACACGTTGAATATCATACTCATTGGTCCCTGCATATAGGTTCCCAGAGGAGGCCAAAAAATTCACTTTCTGAAATGGTCTGGAAAGGGACCGTGTTATTGACACTCTCTCCCCTGGTATTTGTATTTCAAAGAGCAGTGTGCTCAGGAATTCATCATTTCAATTAAAACTCATCTAGGCCTCCTAGGAAAAAGAAATACTGATATTGCAGAGACCCTGACACCACCATGGACTTGCTGTGTGGTCCTGAGTACCCTGCATGGTTTTTCTGTGCTTCAACCTCACCTTTGGGAGGCAGCTTGCAGTAGATAAATGACCTGAGCTATGGGATTTCAATCCTGATGCCGCTACTCACCAGTTGTGTGCCTCTGGTCAAATTCTTTATCCTTTCTGAACAACACTTGCCCTCTCTTCCTGTCAGAGAGAGAGACTGGTGCCCTCCCTTGTAGGGCTGTGATGAGGACAGAAGGTGTCCATGCGTGGCCAGTGCTTAACATTTAGCAGGTATCCAGTAGATGTTGGCCATCCCCTCCCTGCAATGGTTAATGGAGATGGGTGATAAAAAAGAATGTGCCCAAAAAGGGTGGAATGCCATTATTTTTCAGCTGGCAAAAAACTGAGCACAATTACATGCCACGATTTGCTGATACAATGAATAATTTCAGAGTAATTTTACAGTTGTGTATACAGGATGCCAAAATTCAATATGAGGGTGGGTTTTGGTAAAGTGGAGTCATTCAAGCTAATTGTAGTGCCATATTGGGAAATGCTGCTGTATTTGTGTCTTAGTAGTATTTTTTAACAGAGTACTTAAAAATAATCATTTTCCATCAATGATCTCTTTTGATAATTTCAGAGAAAAATGAGGCATACTTATACTAGAGCCAGACCATCATAAATTTAGATCATAAGAACAGGCATACATTATAAGTCTTTTTCTTGGCTATTCAGCTTAGGTATTCCTTTAATATATTTTTAAGTTGGGTCCCAAGTCAACGTAAGTGTAGTCTCACCCTATAGTGCCATATAACAGTTAAAGTTTAAATATTATTTTTCTGCATCTGTAAGATGGAACCCAAACCTGATTCCTAGGTGTGGTGTAAAGACTAAATAAGAGAATCTACGAAAAGAGCTTAGCTTAGTGTCAGATATAGAGCAAGGATTCAGTGAGTAGTTATTGGGACTACCATCACTGTTAGAGTAGCGATGAATACATAAATTGTTCTATTGATTTTTTTCAAATCTTTTCTGATTTTATATTGAACGTTTCATCCAACAGTGTAAGTGGGCCTCCTGTTTTAACGCTGTGGCCTTGTCATGTGACTTCTGTTTTACTTTTCTTTAAAAAATATGCCACAGAATAATTAATTTTTATTTATAAAAAATTAATAAAATCATCTTTTACCTTATTAGAAATGCACTTTTCCACAGAAAAGTGAGGTTTTGTAAGACTCCCACAACCTGGATTCTTGTAAAAAGTTTATTGATTTACCCAAAGTCACCAAGCAAGATCTTTGATCCAGAACACTTTCCACTATCCTGGAAATTTGAATTTAATGTTTTCTTAGTGGATTTTCTTCCAGAATATTTAAATTTGAATTTGACTTTATATCCTTTGGAATATGGTTGGGATACTCTCTTTCTTTTCGCTCTCTTTCATTCTGCCATTAGTTGACATGTTCTCAGTGAATACAAATTCATTTTTATATCAGCAAAAGCAAAATTGAATAAGGAAGGCCATCTGACATGCAGTAAATCAAACAAAACCACAATGAATTTCAAAGCCAAGTATAAATTTAAGACATAGCATGATGTATAGGAAAGAGAAATGAGCTCAAATCAGGTGATTTGGAGTCGAGCTTAGACTCTGCACTGACTCACGGCATGACCTTGGGAAAGTCATTTAGCTTCTCTAGGTTTTTTGATTTTTCCTTAGTAAAATTAGGTGTAGTGCTAGATAATCGTGAATTCATCACTGATTTCAGTTAAATGCATTATAATTCTCATTGGTCAATCTTAAAAAATTAAGCCTGAACTCTATCAAGTATTATAAAGTAATTTGAATTTTTACCAAGATTAAGTTATATATTAAATTAACCTAATTTTCTCTTATTATGGAGTCTTAGATTGCAGAATCCCAAGTATGACATGTCTTGATTTCTGCAAAGAACTTGGTCAAGTTTCTCCTTATACCCTTCTGGACAAGTTAGAAAAACGTGGATGAGATCAGTTAGTAAATAAACCTGAGAGATGATGGGAATCTCCAGGGGAGCTACGTCAACATACACATTTCTGAGTCCCATCCTCAGATATTCTAATCGAGGTTTTGGGTGAAATCTGGTGAGCAGTGATCTCCAATTGATTCTGAAGGTCATCTTGGTTTGGAAACTACTGGACTAGATTGTAAGTGGGTGCATTAGTTAGTGGCTGAAATACCAGTGTAACCTACCAGGGTAAGTTACAGAATTCCAACCTTGACCTGGTGCTTGTTAATTCATGTATGCATGATTTGGTTGACAATACAGAAGGGGTGCCAACCAGATGCACAGATGTTGCAGACACACTTGATGAAAAGATAAAGACTTAAAATGATCTCAGTGAGTGGAATAATCAGTAGAAGTAGCCAAGGTGAAATTTAAAGGTTGCACGAACTTCTATCTTTTATTTACAATTTTTTAAATTAAAAATGTAATATCAAATGGAGTGTACCTGACTTGTGAGCATCTCATGTAGAATAGACATTGACATTTTAGAGGCCTAAAGATATAGGATCTTTTTGAGAATAAGATAATTCTCCTGTGAAAACATTTTGTATATGGTAGCTCTGTTTAGTTATTTGAGGAACCTCTATACTGTTTTCCATAACAGCTGCCGCATTTTGTATTCCCACCAACAGTGTATGAGTTCCCTTTTCTCCACATCCTCACAAACACTTGTCTTTTACTTTTCTGGTAATAGCATCATGACAGGTGAGAGGTGATATCGCATTTTGGGTTTGATTTTCATTTCCTTGATTATTACTTAACCATATGATCTGACAGACCCACTTCTGGGTATTTATCCAAAATGATTGAAGTCAGGATCTTGAAGAAATACTAGCACTCCTGTGTTTATTGCAGAACTATTCACCATAGCCAGGGTGTGGAAACAGTCTAAATGTCCATTGACAAATAGATGAATCAAAACAATATGGTATATACATACAAAAGAATACTATTCAACCTTTAAAAAGAAGGACATTCTACAATATGTAGCAATATGGTTTAACCTTGAGGGCGTTACGCTAAGTGAAATAAGCCAGTCATAGAGAGACAAATACTGTGTGATTCCACTTACATGAGGGATCTAGAATAGTCACATTCATAGAAC
Source organism: Neophocaena asiaeorientalis asiaeorientalis (assembly GCF_003031525.2). Classification (NCBI taxonomy): domain Eukaryota; kingdom Metazoa; phylum Chordata; class Mammalia; order Artiodactyla; family Phocoenidae; genus Neophocaena; species Neophocaena asiaeorientalis. Next base: position 5,799,273 of record NW_020175018.1, on the reverse strand, counting down.
CAAAGAGTGGAATGGTGGTCACCAGGGACTGGAAGGAAGGGGAAATGGGGTTGTGAATCAATGGGCATAAGATTTCAGTTAAGAATGGTATAGAGGTTCCTCAAATAACTAAACAGAGCTACCATATACAAAGTTCAAGAGATCTACTGTGCATATTGTGCCTGTGGGCACCAGTGTTGTACACTTAAAAAATTGTTAAAAGGGTACATTTCATATTAAGTGTTCCTACCAAAAAAATTAAATTCAAACAAAACACTTATATTAAAGTAGTATTAAATATTATATTTAAATATTAAAATATTCAATATAAATATTTATATATATATAATAAAATATATAAATTCATTACTGAACACTTACTACCAATTAAACACTCTAGTAAGTACATTTTCTGGTTTAATCCTGATAATTTAGGATGCTTTAGGATTCATGGTGTATGCATCCTGTTCTGTGGGTTAAGAAACTGAGGCCAAGAAGGTTCTTGTGATTTGCCCAAGGATCAGAAGTGAGTTTCAAACCCAGATTTTAAACAAAACATAACAAAACAAAACAAAACCCACATTTATAAGACTGAAAAAGCTCTTCTCTTAACCTCTTCCCTATACTCCAAATACAGGTCTGTGGGTTCTCTTCATAGTGGGGCACCTCTTTAGAGTACCTCCCTCCATCCCCATCCAAAAAGAGAACTCATCTTAGATCTGCGCTTTATCTCAAACCTGTTCCCAGGTTTGGCTCCAGTCAGCCTGAGTATTACTGCCCCAGAGCAGAGGTTTTCAAACCATGCTCAGGAAAGCTTTGCACGTTGGATAAAGGGACCCTGGGGCTACTGTGGGGTGTGAGAGGGGCTGGCATGGTAGGGCCCTGGGACCTTATCTTCAGCGAGAGTCCTTTTGCATCTTATGTACTGGACTTCTGTATAAGATCTCAGCTGGAGAAAAGATTCCATGGCTCATAAACATTTGAAAACTACAGCACTGGACTAGGGTATAGACATCAAATCTAAATGTTAAGGGGGTATCTTAGGCCAGTCTCATATGTTGTAATACCATCCCCTCGTCAAATCCAACTCTGAAAGCATACATGACCAATGTTTGTTGAATAAAGGAAGGATTTACATGTCAGGCAGTAAAGCTTCCTAAGTATTTCTTTACCTGATCTGTTCTTTCTCAGATGTTCCACTCCTGTGCTACTACCATCTCTGTCACCATGTCTCTCTGTCTCTCTCTTGTTCCTTGAAACACAAATACACTCACTCACAAGCATATCCATATTCTCAAGTCTGTGTCTTCTCTCCTTCCCTGCATCTGCACCTTTGTTTCTTCCCCACTCCCACCCCACCTAGACTCTCACCCTTTGGAGCTTGATGTCTGTATTGATCACAGCTTTTTAGTATTTTTGATGCTTTGACATTTTGAGGCCTTGCTGACTCTGAAAGGGCTGCCTCTAATTCCCAGAGATAGTAAAGTACTTGCCTGTAAGTACATTTTTCATATCCAACAATCCAGCCCAGACCCCGCCTCCTTTATTTGGCTTTTACATTCTGGGCCACTACTTTCCTGCCCTAATCACCCCAAGGACAGGTACCCAGGTACCAGGTAACTAGGGACAGCTCCTATGCCGTAGAGCCCACTGAAATTATGTAAACTAGACAATCCTGAACCTGCTTACCCTGCCTCCCCCGTTCCCACCCATGGAGAGCACAGTCAAGGCTCTTGTCCATGTTTGCCCCACCCGCTTCTGCCCCCTGACTGAACCTGATGCGTCCCCTGTAGACCCTTCCTCTTGGAATTTGTATGTATGACAGCCTTTCTTTTCAGTGGCACTGAGCTCTCGCTCTGTTAGTTTGCCATAGCTGAATAATAAGCAAACTGATATTTTAAAGCATCTTTTTCTCAGATTTTAGCCCTCTTGCTCTCTGCTTCCCTGATCTGCATCTTTGACAATTATTACCCTCAACGCAACCAGATCTGCTTCCCAGGAGTCTTCCTTCTAGGAGAGTCTGAGAAGGGCAGCTACATGTGGTTTCTGAATAGCTAACACTTTTTTCCAACAAACACATACACATACACACCCAGATATATCCTAGCCCTGTCCCAGCACTTAGCTCTTGCTCCAGCCCTGGGCCCTTCATGTCCTTCCCATGTCTGTGGCCAGCAGGCCGCCTCGAATTTCACCCTCCTCTTTTCTCCTTACACAGAGCTTTACACACGCTCTTTCTGGCCTGAGCTGCTTCAACCATTCTAAGAAATAATCCCAAGGCCACTGCTTCTGCTGCATGTCCTTCATCTTCACTCCTCGTGTGACTGCACTCACTTACAACTTCCTGGTAGCTGCCCAGCCCTGTACCAGCCTGGGTACTCCTTGAGGGTGCCAGCACAGCACCTGGCTTGCAGTGAGCTCACATCAAATATTTCATGAAGGAATGAATGAAGTTGACTTGTGCTCTCTCAGCCTTTTTTTCCTCCCTTTCCTCCCAGGAGCCATCTCACGCGTGTGAGCGCGCGCGCGCGCGCGCGCACACACACACACACACACACACTCCTTTACCTTAAAATGGTGCTTCTCTGTTTACCTATGGGCAAATACACACTGAATAGCTCAAAGGAAGCCATTCAATTTCTTTTATCATAAGTTGTAGGCAGTATGTCTTGAACTGAGTGGTAAAGGCAGAATTTAATTTTTTTAACCTAGGAAAAAGATTGGAACATGTGGATTTGGATTCAGGCAAAGGGAAGAGAAAGAGGCAGAGCAAAAGAAGAGGAAGCAATGAGTGAATAAATAGAAGGAGGGAAGGAAGAGTGGAGAGAAAGAAGGGAGGAAGGAGGAAGAGAAAAATCAGTTGACCCATGGCTCCTGTCCGTACTGATTCCTTGGTTGGCGTACTCCAGGAGGGTGGGCTTTGGGGCCTCATTCCCTCAAACCTTAACTTATTTCCCTATCAATACTATCTCTGCATAATCAAGTTATTCTTGGGACCCTGGCAGCTCATAGCAATAAGGCTTGTCTAATGGCTTGTCAGTTGTACTCGGATGCAAATTACTGGAAAGACCCAAAAAGGCTGAAGGTGCTGATCTAACACTTTTGGGAGCCATTGGGATGGGAACCCTCCTCTGTGCTATGCCACCACCCCCTGCGTTGTTCCCCAGATTCAGGACAGGTGCAGGTCTGGGGGACCTATTGCCTTCCACTTCTTTCTCCTCATCTAAAGAAACAAGACAGATAGGTATAAACTGGGGATTAAAATAATTAGTGTGACCTGTCTAAGCTCCAGGAAGCAGATGGCATTGGAACAACTAGCAAGCTTTGGACGTGCCCGACTGAGCAGTGAGAGAGCTAGTCCATTCAGGAGAATCATAAGACATTCCAGGCGCTTCTCCCCACCTCTGCTGCTCATGCCTCCGAGACTCCTCCCCTGGGCCTGTGCCCTGTTCCCTGATGAGCCTCTGGTAATTGTGACCTCTGTAGGGACGTGGAGGGCTCCAGTGGAGGGCTCCAGTTCAGGGCAAAAGGAGATCTGGGGCTCTCAGTCTGTCTGCCTCCTTGAATGGTGCCGCCACTCCCTGTCTCCTTCTGATCCTTGTCTGTCTCCTCCTTCCCTTGTTCCCTGCTCTGTTTTGTTGTAATTTTAGCCACGGGGGAGGGAACAATGAAGTCCGATATGGAGATATCAGTGGAGTAAATGGCGTTTACTGTTAATGTGGCAGCAAATGGCCTCCTCCCTGACTTGTGATGTTTTAACTCTCTTGGGGAAGGGAGTGGCACTGGCCTCTTCTCCAGGCCCAAAGGCCAGGGAAGATTTTTCATCTGGATCTTTAACTCTAAGCCATGATTTTAGCAACCACACCGTTCTGTGGAGTGTGTGCACTGTGGGAAAACCGTGACGCCCCAGCACTTGGCAGGCAGAGCCCAGGGCTGAGCGTCAGGAGCCTTGGTTCCTGTCCACATCCACGGCTCACGAGCTACACAGGGTCCCTGAGTTAACTTTCCTGAGCCTCAGTTTTCTCGTCTGTTAAAGATAGCAGCCTGTTCCTTGGCTGCTTTGAATGGTGGCGATGAGAATACCATACGATGGTGTGAATGTCTTTGGAAGCTAAAGTACTATTTCAATATTAGTTATCACAATGGCTATTTTTTATTCGTTTGTTTTGATGACTGCAGATTGCAGATGATTTCCTTCCCAGTGCCACCTGCACAACACACTTCCATCTCTAGCTCTCCCTGGATCAAATCTTCCTTTCAGAAAAGTTTCTGATATCAGTCATTTTTACGTAATATCATTCTGTCTCCTTACCCCAGTTTCTGCGGGCCAAACCATTCTCCGCCCTGCCAGGAGAGCGCTCTTTCTGAAATCCATGCCTGATCCTGCTCGCACACCCACCCGCCCAGTAGCTCCAACTGCCCATGAGTTGACTTCGTACAGTCAGGCAAAATTTAACCGTCACCTACTGTACATTCTGGGCACTGTTCCAGGGGGGGAACGATAGCAGTAAACGAGACAAGAAAGGTCTCTGCCTTCCTGAGTTTTATGTTCAAGAAGGGGAGACAAAATAAACAGAAAGATAACGAAGAAGATCATTTCAGATAGTGATAAGTTACATGAAGATAGTAAAACCAGGGGATAAGATGAGAGTGATAGGAGCATGGGCAACATTGGATATTTGCACTCCAACCCAAGTAATGGAAGGAAGCAGCTGTGTGTAATGCTGGGGAGAGGTTAACAGGACAAGAGACAGCAATTACAGAGGCCCCACGATGAGATGGGCTTGGCAGGGCTGCAGAATGGAATGGGGGTTGGTATTTTGAATAAGGGAAGAATGGCGGGAGGTATAATGAATGGGAAAGGCAGGACCCTGTAGACTATTACAAGATTCTCAGCTGTCTCCTAAGGGCAAGGGGAAGCCTTTGCAGGTTATAAAGCAGAGCAGTGACATGATCAGATTTACCTTTTGTAAAGATCACCCTGGCTGCACTGTGGAGAATGGAATTTTTGTGGATGAAATTTCAAAATTGGCTTTCACAGCCCTTTACCAGTTGGGTCCAACTTACACTTCCAGCCACATGTTCTATTACGGTCACACATGCCTGTGCTCTTGGTAAGCTCGACTACTTACTGTTTCCTACATACCGTGTTCTTTCGCTCTTTTAATTTTGCTATTGCCATCCTTTCTTCTGGTAATGCCCGCCCAGCTGTCCCCAGTGGTCTCACACCTGTGATCATCCATTCTGCATGCTTGGATGTGGGCCAGAACCAGAGCATTCTCAAGGGTCTGGAACAGATCAAGGAGATAATCGAGAAATAGATATTTAGTGCTCACCCACTATGAGCCTGGCAGTGTTCTGGGCTCCTAGGATTCAGGGGGAATGAGACAGATATAGCCCTTCCCTCCTGGAGCTTATAATCTGAAGGATGAGGGAGGGTAAAGATGAAATATGAAACACGTTAGGGAGCCTCTGCCTTGAAAGATCACCCAGCGCTATACGTGGTCATCGTGGAGGCACAGAATCATAGATTTGTGGGCGTGTGGAATCTCAAGGTTATAGAATCAAATCATACCAGGAGAAAAAAAATTCCAGAATTAGAAATGAATATTTATCAAGTCTCTGGAGGATGGGGTGGCTGTATAAGCTCAGAAGTGATAGAAGAAACCACAAAGGAAAAGACATTAAGCAAACTGGAAAAATACCCACAGCAAATATGACAAAGGATTACTATCTTTATTATGTGAAGAGCGCATGCAAATCAATTAAATTCACTAAGACCCCAGCAGATAAGTGAGCAGAGGGCAGAAAGAGACAATTCTCAAAAGAGGAAATACATACAACTGGTGAACAAACACAAGAAAAACATGTTCATTCTCTCAAATAATCAAAGATGCGCTTATTAAAACCATGAGATAACATTTTTCTCCTACTGAATTAACAAAGTTTAAACAAAGAAAGAAGAGGATGGCCAGTGCTTTGGAGAATGTGGTGATAGAGTCTCTCATGCATTGCTGGTAGCTGTGTAAACTAGGGCAACCGTTTTGGAAAACAATTTGGCAACGTGCATGAAGAGTCTCAAATTATGATTTAATTTTAGTAATTTAATTTCCGAGATTTTTTTTTTTCTAAGGAAAGATTCCAAAAATAGAGAAAAGTTCTATGCATGAAGATATTTTTCCCCCTGAAGCATTATTTATAGTAGCCGAAGGAGGGGCGGGGGGAAAGGACCAAATAGCAAACTAGAAGGGTACAGATATCCGTATAAGGAAACATTCTGTGGCCCTTTAAAAAGATGTTTATAAGATGCTTATTCTCTGTGCTAAAGTTAAGTGAGAAAGGAGGCTGGAAAAAGGAATTACATATTCAGTATGATTGTACTCATAGGGAGACAATCATAGACAGATTGACTTAAAAGTTTCCCACATTGTTAGATAGATAAGAGCATCCCTAGGGATGTTGGTTTGGGGACAGGAATGTGGACTGGGTCACCTAGCTTGCACCCTCTAAGGTTGGAGACTTTGTAAAAGAAATGGGAGCAGTCCCAGGCTTCCTTGGGGGAACTTGATTTAGTCCCCCAACTTCTGAGTGAGCTTCCAAACTGTATGATTTTAATTAACCCAGCTAGGTTCCATTTCACAAATGAGGAAGCAGATTCAGAATGGTTTATCACTTGCTCAATGTTGCACAGATTTGTGGTAGGGCTGGTACCGGAATTCAGGCCATCTGAATTCAAACCAGTGCAGCTGACTACCTGGATATACATCTGCATTAGTGCATAAGCATTTTCGTTTACTTGGTGTGTGTATGTGCTTCGTCCATATGCATTGTGGGTGTACACACCTTGTATGTATATTCAGTGGACAGGTAACCAACCACCGTGGTTGCCTGGATTGTTCCAGTTTTATATCTAAAAGTCAGGAGCAATTGGTGGTCTCCCTAAATGTTTGTGTGTTTCACCCTGTTTTGTGCGCACATGCTTCTTGATGTATCCTATGCATCTCTTGGTGAGTCTGGGTTGGTTTTTCTGCTGCAAACAGGCTGCCCCTTTGGCTCCAGCCACTCAGTTGGCTTTACAGCATCTCTAGCCCTGGGCCAGACTCTCTTGTCCTGTTCCAGGGAGGAGGGGCTCGTGGGAAGCCCCCCGGGTTTGGATCCCACGGGCCAGTGTTCTGTTGCAGGCAGCCACCATGGCACCATCCAGCCGGCTTCTTGGAAGCGGATAAACGTCCCTCCTCGCTGATCTCCCTGCTTCGCTCGGCCCAGGAGTAGATCTGTTTGCTTTCATCAGACAGAAATGTGCTTGCCTCTTGCCTCTCGTGGCTTAATTAGGTCTAATGCGGGTGGAGGCTGTCCTTGGACGGCTTCCCGCAGCTGCCCTCTGCTGGCCGGCAGCCGCATTGGCGGCTGCACCTGGGAAACCAGAAGCTGTGGTTTCCGCCTGAGGCTGAGGGGTCAAGAGGTTTGTGTTTCCCAGAGAGACCCCGAGACGGAGAGGCAGTTATGACAAAAGACCTTATGCCTAGTCCTGGCATGCGGAGCAGCCCTAATCTCTCCCTCCTAGAATAAATATGTACAAAGATGCTTCCCTGTGTCCCCGAGGAAGGTGAGGTTATTAAAATCGACCTGTTTTTGAAAGCACAGTTCTAACCTTTATGAACTTGAGCAAGCAGCTGCCCTTCTCTGAGCCTTAACTTTCTCGTGTCATCTGTAAAATGGGCACCACCATGGCATTTTCATTAGGTTCTTGAGAACCTTAATTAAGAATGTCTGCAAACCCTTGACCAGTGCCTGCCACACAAGGAATACTGATAAATGGTGAGTATTATTATTAATAATGATGCTATTATTGCAACTGCAGCTAGCAATGGGACTGTTCCGTCTTCTCTGCAGCGATAGGAGAAGGCTGAGCTGATTAAATGCTTTTCGAATTGGCTCTTGACACACTGCTAAGATTTGACAAACTTTTTTAAAAAATTATTACCATGTGCCAGGTTTTGTCCAAGAGATGAGAGAGCTATAGAAATAAATAACTCACTGGACTGAAGGCAGAGTAACTGCACTAAATCTGAAATAAAGTATAGAATTCTTCTATTCAAGTGTGTTTTTAAAATAATAATGATAATAACACAATCTCACATTGGTCTAGCATTTTTCAGTTTTCACAGTCCTTTTCCAGGCTCCTCAGAGACATAATGGATGTGAGCACTGTAGAAAATAGACAGCTTTCTGCAAAGTTAAGGTGATTTGTATTGAGGAGTAAAGTTTGTCTGTGTCCTTCAATGACTAAACAAATCGTTCGCTCCTGTTAGATTGATAAAGACAATCACAGAATCGTAGGGTCACAGACCCTCAGAGCTAGGAGAGACTTTAGTTGTTGATCTCTCTATCCATTGCTATATACAGCTGTCAGGCAGGAATCTATACTCTGTTTGAATGCTTCTGAGGATGGGGCACTCACTTCCTCCCCAAGTAGAGGTTGATCTGTCAAAAAATAAGCAGAAACATGGAGTATTCTGCCTCTCTTTTCCTCTTACCGCCTGAATCTAGACCACCAATTATGTTCATGTTCCCTCTAAGTGTCCCTCAGCATCTCCATCACAACTGCTCCTGCACAAATATCACTTCCATTGCAATCATAGTCGTTTTCTAATTGGACTGTCAATTTAAACTTCCCTCTTTGCCCTAACCCATTCTCCTCATTGCTTTGCCACATGCAAATCTAATCTTGAAGTCCCTGTTTAAACCCTTTGCCTCTCCCCTGCTTGGAGAAGCCGAGCCTCCTTAGCAAGGTGTATGAAAACCTTACAAGCCCAGCCTTTGGCCTTCTCCTGGAGCAGGAGTTGGCAAACTGTGGCCTGCAGGGCAAACGCAGCCCACATCCAGTGCGCACCATGAACAAGGAATGGCTTTTACATATTTAGAGGTAAACTGAGACACAGTTAGCCTTCTCTTGAGAAGGTTGTTTGAAGAGTTGAGGACATTGTCTATTGGGCTACAAAGCTTAAATACTTACCATCTGACCCTTTACTGAAAACGTTAGGTCAGCTCCTGACACGCCCACACACTTGACTTTCCAGCCACCGAGGATAACTTGCCAGACTCCACGCATAACGCTTTGACACACCTCTGTGTCCTTCCCTCTGTCTATAATGCCCTCCCCTGCTTGTCTCTCTGACACACTCATATTAACCTTTCAGTGTTGATGCTGCTGGTAAGAGCTAATGGGCTTGGTCACTTCCTCTGTGTCAAGCACCACTGTAAGCACCTTACATGTATTAACTCACTTAAGCCACACAACAAGCCTGCGAGGGAGCCACTGTTATTTTTCCCATTTTACAGAGGAGGAAACTGACATCCCAGAGATCGATTCACTTGCCCAAGTTCCAGAGCTGTGAAGGAGCTGAGCTGATTGAAGACTCAGCTCCGATGTTGTCTGGCAAGCCTTCTCAGGACTCCTAGAGGCAATTTGCTGTTCCCTTTCCTCAGATAACTTTGTGCCTACCTGGATTATAGCATATTCCCTGGAAGGTTGCCACTACTTGTGTCCGTGGCTTCCTTCTTCCCACATGGGAGGGAACCCACTAGGGGCCATGGGTCATGTATTTTGCATTTCTGATCTTGTCCCCTGTGATGTCACCAGATTGGCTCACTATTGGTGCTGGAAACACTGTTCAAGTGAATCAAATGGCAGGGTTCCCCACAGGCAAACCCAACGGGCTATTTTAGGAGTGCATTGATAGTGTGGGCCCACTGACCTCCTGCTTCAGAAGAGGGGTTGTTGACTTAAGAGGCAACGGACAAGTCAGGACCCCAGAACTTGAAACTCTTACTTTAAGGCTTGATTGACCTGGGGGTGGAGATGCTACAGATTCTTCCAGGATTAGGCTTCCTGAAGAAGATGGAGGTTTAAGCCAGGAAGGACAAGTGCATCTTATAACTTCTATAAAAGTGACAAAAGAATAATGCCTCCAGGTAGGGGTCTTATAAGTCTCCTCTATGATAAAGAGCACTATAAAATTCGAAATGCCATTGAATTGTAGGAAAAAGTGTATTACTTATGCTCTTAGGTTTAGGATTGAAGGTCAAGTCAAAGGGAGGTGGATATGAAAGCTCTGTTAGAAATTCCTCATCTCTGGCTTATTATCCAGGGATCTTGAAAGGCTCCCTTGTCCTTACTTCTTGGGGTCCCAAGATGAGAGTACAGAAGGTATTTAGTCCACATTCAAGAACCACCACTGGTTAAGGGATGGGCAGGACTTAATGATCACCCAGTTCAATCCAGTGGGCAGAAATGCTTAGGCAAGAAGAGACTAATTCACTAGAGGACACTGGGGCATCTTGCAAGCCTTGGGTGAGAGGTGTATTTGGATCACAAGGACACCAAGAATCAGGGGCTACACACAGCCACATTGCCTCTCTTCTCATGTCTCTCATTTCTGTAGGTCACTTCCGTTCTCTTCTGGCTTCCTCTCTGAGGCACAGAACATGACAGCCTCCTGTGGTTCTCATTACTCATGTTCCATGACTCCCACCAGAGATGAGAGACTGGTGTGAAAGTCCCAGGGAAGCCTCTGAGTGACCCGGCTTATTTGCTGGGCTTACCTCCGGGTCAGTTAGCTATGGCTTGGGACTAGGGCTGAACAGCAAGGCATGCCCACCAGGGTCCTATATCTGTATACTAAGGACATTCCCAAAGTTGGGGAGGAGCAGGTTGTGAGCTAGGTGGCTGCTTCAGTTGTTATCCACTGCAGAAGATGAGAATAGGGGTCCAGCAAGACTGTTACATACTCTCCACCCAGAAGTCTCATTTTTTTCACGGAACCTGGGACTAAGGAGTACTGTTTAGAGTCTTGGATCCTTCCTTTAGGGAGAAAAGTTATGGAAGACCTCCTACATGTTAGCTGTTTTATGTTTAATCCTCAAAGCAACTGTATGAAGAGGTTATTTTTACTCCCATCATACACATGAGGAAATAGAGACTCAGCAGTTTTAATGATCTACCTGAGGAGGCCTGGCTGGTAAAGATCCAGCCTGGGAGGGGAATCTGGATCTTCTGGTATCCTAAGCCCTTGCCCCTTTCTTTACACAACTTTATACCTTACACCAGCTGGAACGTTATTTTACCCTTTTGTTCTTTGGTTTCTTCTTCTCAAAAGGTGATCCTTTCCCATTTAAAAATTCTTTTCTGTTTAATTTTCACACTTTTTTTTCCTGTTTTTCCCATTCTCAACAGACATCTGTGTCTCTAATTCTCTGATAACTTGACACATCCCCTGTAATCACAGAGGAAGGACACTCTTGCCCCGTGAATTTCTGGGCAGTAAAGTAGTGGCCTCATTAATCTCTCACTCCAGGTTTATGGGGGAGGGAAAGTGTATGGGGCTAAAGTAGACAAAATGCAGGATCTAAAGACTAGGCTCTAAGTTTAGCTTCCAGGCTAACTTGTGTGAACCTCAGTTTTCTCATCTGTAAAAAGAGATACCACCTGTATTACATAGACCCAAGGAATATGTGGTTGGGCTACTAAGGAAGCTTTTTAAAACCAATTCATGTAGGTGGACTTTCAGTTTTACAAGCTTCCTCTATCCCCGTTCCTCCAAGTCTTTGGTTTTCTCATCTGTAAAATGTTGGGAGTTGGACAAAACGCTTTGCCACCTTCCAGCTCTCAAATTTAAAACCTCTAGTTTCTATGCCCATGAAAATGCACACCCAACCCTTGTGTCTCCCCACCTCACCCTGCATGTCACCCCTACAGGGACTCCTGAGTAGGTCCCCGGTCCTGCCCCTGCCTCCCTCTCTTCATCATCCCAGTGACTCACTCACCGCCCAGAGGCCCCAGAGATAACTTCCAGCAGCAGGCTCTCTCCTCTCAGCTCTTAAGGTGGCCACACACTGGGCTGAATAACCTGCTTACCAGCATGTGAAGGGATGGCATTTAGAGTGCCACATCTTTTTTTAGCTTTGTTTTAAAGGGAAGCTGATTTGGGAATATGTTTGGAAGATGTCCCTCCAGTTTGGTGCTCGGGGCTTTGTGAAGGTGGGAACACAGAGAGAGAAGTTCTTCCGTGTCTCCTTTGGTGCCTCGTAATGTTTCAAAGATCAGCGGTGTTTTTCTCATCTCCCAAGGCCCTCAGGAAACATTTGGCTCCACCTGGAGCTGGCTGTGTCTGTGGTGACAAGACAAGCTGTAAAGCTCTGGACATGGAATTAGAAAGTCTGATTGGTTTTGTGACCTTGGGGAAGTCATTTCACTTCTCAGTTTTTGGTTTCCTCATCCATAAAGTATTAACATCATAACTGCAGTTAATAAGACACACAGCAAAAACAATCAGAGCCGATATTTACGGAGTGCTTGCTATATACTAGGCACTAAGATTTCTCATGCACCATCTCCTTTAATCTTCATAATAGTCCTTGGATTGAAATACTATCATTATTACTATTTTTCATATAAGAGAAGTAAATAAAACTCAAAGAAGTCCGATAACTTACGTAGTCTAGAAAGTGGCATAACATAGAATTCAAACCGAGTCCTATGTGACTCCAGAGCCTGTGCACTTAACTATTATACTACACTGCTGGACTAGACCACGTAGATGGTGTTCCAGTTATCCACTTCTGTGTGACGTGCCAACCCAAAACTTAGTAACATAAAACAACAGCCATTATATTATGCTTGTAGATTCTGTGGATAAGGAAGTTGGTGGCACAGTGAAGATGCCTTGTGTCTGCTTCACAATGTCTGGTGCCTCATCTGGGAAGATTCAAAAAGTCTGGAGCCTTTTTGTTTAGCACCTGGGCTGGGATGACTCGAAGGTGGGCTCATTGTGAAACTGTTGACCAGAGTGCCAACATTTAACTCTCCATGTAGATTGGGCTTCCTCACAGCATGGTGGCCTCCAGGTATTTGAACTTCTTACATGTTGGCTCAGGGGCTCCAAGAATGGATGAAGCTGTGTGGCTTTTTATGATCTAGTCTCAGAAGTCACATGGCAACACTTCTTTCCACTCTCTTGGTTAAAGTAGTCATAAGCCTACTCACATTCAAGGGGTCAGGACGTAGATCCACCTCTCAATAGATGGAGTTTTAAAGATTTTTTCAGCTATGTTATAAAACCACCATCAATCGGGCCAGCTGTGAGCTGCGCTGGGGCATCAGACTAGGTTGATGAGGAGACTGAAGAAGCTGACAGGATCAGGGCCAAAGGGCACTCATTAGTTATATGATTGGCCTAAAAATGAGCTTTCCAAGAGTCTAAAGTATAAAGGTCAATATGGTAGAGAAAACCCAGTCTTGATCTGAGTCAGGGCTGTTATTCAAGACAACCTAATCTACCGTATCCTGTAATGCTGCAGAGTTCTCCAGGCAGTGGTGATGGGTGAAGCTGATCAGGGAGCAGATTATGACCATATAATCTAGTTTCCTGATGATAGATCATGGTTGAGAACATGGGCTTTGGAATCAGACAGACATGGGTTCAAATGCAAGCTTGACTGTTTCCTAGCTTTGTGAACCTGAGCAAATAACTTGACCTTTCCAAGTTTCAGTTCACTCTTACGTGAAACAGGGTAATAAAAAATAGTGCCTCTCTCATAGGGCTCTTGTGAGAATTAAATTTAAGAAGTGCTTAACGTGGCGCCTCGAACGTAGTAAGCACTTAACAAATGTCAGTTATAATTATTCATTCATTCAACCCCTTATGAAACAGATACTTACTGAGTGCTTACTATGTGGCAGCCACTGTCCTAGGTGTTTATTATTATTGTTGCTCTTGTTATCTGCAGACGTCATCTATTGGCTGTTTATTCAGGGGAAAGGTTGAGCCAATAGGAAAGTAGGTGAAGCAGGCTGGGGTCCAGGGAACCAAAACCAACAGCCAGTTGTACAGATTGGGTAACCCAGGGGAGTAAAGAAAGCCCAAAGTTCCATTTGGGCACTTAGATAACTCAAGGGTCCCCCCGCGTATGTCCGTGTACCATTTCCCAATTCTAGGGCAGATGTACTTTACCTGATGGACTTGGGTAAGGTGTTGTCAATTTCTGAGACTGCATGCCTGCGTGGCTGGGGTACAGGGGGAGAAACAGGGATCACATTCTCCTTCTCAGAGTCGTGAACCTCAAAAGAGACAAAGGGTGAGACTGTGCGTTGCAAACAGGGAAGGTTTGACAACACTAAGGATGATGAGGGCAATGCCCCTCTGTAGCTGGCCGTGCTGTTTGCAGTTTTCACCATTTGTTAACGCGTTGCATAGGAAAAGAACAGGCTCTGAAGTCAGGCTCTGCTTCTTATCAGCTGTGATGACTTTCACAAATTTTTCTTTTCTTTGAACCTCAGTCTTCCCATCTGTTGAACGTGAATTATAACAGCAATAACCGTCTTAATTGGTGTATTAAATTAAATCCCCATGTAAAGATTTTGACATAGAGTAAGCCTGTGTTTTTCAGTGTCCATTAGATTCCTGCATTAGAATCCCCCAAAGTACCTGTTTAAAGTACAGACCCTAGATCTCCTTCTATTACAATCTCATCACCCCTTGTTTTGTTTTTGTTTTTGTTTTTTGTGGTACGCGGGCCTCTCATTGTTGTGGCCTCTCCCGTTGCGGAGCACAGGCTCCGGATGCGCAGGCTCAGCGGCCGTGGCTCACGGGCCCAGCCGCTCCGCGGCATGTGGGACCCTCCCGGACCGGGGCACGAACCCGTGTCCCCTGCATCGGCAGGCGGGCTCTCAACCACTGCGCCACCAGGGAAGCCCTTCACCCCTTGTTTTGCTCCATATTTCCCCCAAACTTTTACGACCTGATGTACAGTATACTTACTAATTTCCATACTGTTTTCTCCATTTCCTTTCCAGTAAACTCCATAAGGGCAGGGACTTTTTGCTGCTACGCCTCCAGTCCCGGGAACAGTGCTTGGTGAGTAGAAATAAAAGAACACAATGAATGAATGAATGAATGGGAATCTCTGGAAGTGAGTCCTCGGATTAGCCTTTTCTAAAGTCACCCCAGGGGATTCTTATACACACTCAAGTTTGAGAACCACCATAGAAGGTACCTAATCAACATTGGTTGTTTTATCCCCTTCCTTCCTCTCTAAGTGTCTTAAATTTGTTTAACTTGCTTGAAGAATCAAATTACCAAGAAGAGATAACAAAGTGAGTAGCTCTAGGATGGACAGGGTTATCTGATTAACCTATGAGCCTCCATCCTCTGTTGCAGAGATATGAAAGCTTTGAGGGGAGAGGCTCTGACTTGGTGGGTTGTGGTGAGAGAAAGGTAGGAGTCCCTTAGGCACTGACCCTTTGCAACTGGGTGCCTGAGAATGTAAAGATTCTGGGAGCTCTGGAGAAAGCAGTCTGCCTACCTTCTGCTCAGTTTGCCCCAGGGCCTTGCTCGCTTGACTCCCATTGCAGTAGACTTGGGAAGTGGCCTAACTCTTGACCAAATGGGGCATGGCCTCAACACCAGCAAGATGGACCAAGGTTCAGAACTGGAACCTGCTTCCCGGGCTGAGCTGGCTCTGGCTTGCGATGATAGTTCTAGCTGCCAATCCTGGAGGAGAACCCAGGAAGGCAGGCTGACTGGAATCCAAAGGCCATGGGAATAGATGGAGGTTTGAGGTCTCACAGGGCACACAAGGAACTGAGGAAGATGGGGAAGTGAGCTGGCATCATGGCATACCTGCTACCCTGTTGTTCATAATTACATCTCCTCTGGTTTTGAAGGTTTTGGCAATTACTGACTGTGTGATGTTGGGTCAGTGGCTTCCCTCTCTGAGCCTTGGTTGCATCATCCATAAACTGGGGGTGGTAAGAACAGCATCTCCTGGGGGTGGTCATGAGGATTTAATGAAGATCAGAGAACTGCATGAGGAGTAGAGTAGGCCCTAGACATTTTTCTTCTTTCTTTTTTAACTTCTTAAATTACAAGTCATTTAAGGGAAAACAAGGGAGGACCTCAGATTAAGGAGGGTGGCTGCTACTGGAAGCAGAACATGCAGTTTGGGGGACAGGAGCCAAGGGGAGGGATGTGCACACCGGGGGAAATGTTGGAGCCACTTGATTTAAGAGGCCGGAGCTAATCAACCCCTCTCAGCTCACCACGGGCCTTGCAATCAGGGCTCCACCAGCTCACCTGCTGCTCTGCCCTTGGGGAAGCTGCCAGAGTCAATCATGGCGCATTGTTCTCCCAGCTCTCCTCCTTGGAGGAACCCTCTGAGCTTAGCCAGGAGAGCTGGGAGGACACAGAACCCCAGAGCCTTAGGCCTGGACTGCCAAGTACAGCACCTTTAGCTCTCTCATGAGGTTTAGGAGGTGATGTGACTTGGTCAAGGTCACAGAGGAAGCCAGATCTGGAGAAAAGAGGGGTTTTATATTCATTCCCATGGACATCTATTCACTCATTCATTGCTTATTATGGTGCTGGACCTCATATGCTACACGAGGCCATGTTGCATTCCTAATCCTACATTCTTTCCAGTGCTTTCTTCTCTAAAGACTGAAGGTATCCACTCCAGTGGTAACTTTACTCAGACTTGCATGGAGGCCATGGACAAATTTCTTCTGCCCACCCCTCCTCCCTTCGTCTCAGTCCTAGATTCTCAAGGCCTAGAAATTGCTAAGGAGACCAGGAAATCGTGGATCCAGTTGGAGTCAGTGGAATTTAGTTTATTTGAATTGACTTGAACTGAATGAAATGGAATTACTAAACTAAATGGAGATAATTGAATTGAAATATAACAAATTGGATTGAATTGAGATTAATTGAAATGAAATCAGTCGAGAATGTATTGAATCATGGTGCTGGAAGAGGTTTGGACATCACCTCCCTGACCCTCTTCATTGTCTAGTGAGGGAATTGAAGCTCAGGAAAGGGGAGGGTGAAGGAGGGTCAGTGACTTTGACCGGGTCATGAAGGTGGCAGGACCAGGCTTCAAAACCAGGTTTTCTGACTCCCAGGCCAGCATCTATCCCACTAGGACACATTCCCAGGATTGGTGGGGCCTGAGGCTGTGTTTCTGGAAAGCAGACAGGGAGTCAATAGAAATCAGGGAGTGAAGAGGACTTTGGGAAATAATTAGGCATCCAGTTTTAACAACCTTCTAGACCTTCTAATGAATAACCAAGCTTGTCCTCTCTCCTCTGTGGTTGGATTTCTGTGGCACTTCCTATCTGGACTATGGTGGATAATAAAGAACCTGAGACTCTGAGCCTAGTGACAGAAGGTATGGCAGGAAAGTTTTGGGGGGATGATTCTCTATGAAATTGCATTTACTTTGAGGAATAAAGGTATTATACTTGTAGCTGGTTACCTTCCTTGAATTCCCAGTCATAGATCATTGTGCTTGAAAGCCTGCTCTTAGTACCATTCCTTGTTTAATGTTAAAAGAAAATTATATTAAAATAGACACGTGCTAAGTGGAGGAGACATCATATTTAATATCCACGTATTAGTGTAATAGCCTTATCCTATCAACTATCTAACCCAAGAATGAAGACTTGTGTGGAGGGTGGAAGGAAATATGGTTTGAAAGAGGGAAGTTGGATCAGTGGCCAATGCTTTTATTAAAAACTGGTATAAATTGCTCTATTTGGGAACTTAAATCTGAAAGTCTCTATAATAAGGAGACATTATTCTTATGAGGAGAGTGTTATGTAATAATATTAGTTTGGATTCTCAAGGAAGAGGCAAATGGCAGCCCATTGACCTCTCTCATGCCCTTATCCCCCTGCAAATAATCACAAATGATAATCAACAGAACATATAAAGTTTCATGAATAATCTTCACAACAACTTGGGGAGGTAGGGCAGGCACCCTTGGCCTCACTTAACAGAGAAACCAAGCCCAGAGATCTTCAATAACTCACCTTAGGTCACACAGTACATCAAAGGCAGAGGAAGGGCCAGGTCCCAAATCTTGGTCCCTCAAATACAGAGCTCTTTCAACATAGGTGCACACTGGTGATTTTACGACAAATTCATTTTCATATAGTTGTTCCTTGGTTGTGTGGGATAAGGGTGGCAGGAGTCCTGGGGTGGGGACCTCAGAAAGCCAAGGGTGGCTCCAGTCCATTTCACAGACTCAAGCCACCACGGGGAGCCCCTGGAGTGTATAATCGTCCTAACGAGCCGTGGCGCTTGTCAAGGTATGTGGTCTGGAAGCCCGTTGCTGTGATATGGAGATAATTGGGCCTGCCACCGGAACAGCAAACTGGCCGACAGGCTCTTAGCAAACTGCAGGGTGGGCAGAATGACACACTAAGGGATGCTGCCAGCTACCTGGCTCTCGTTTCTCTGATGTTTATGATCACAGTCATCTTATCACCAAGGTCTAAAACCAGAAGGAAGGGCTCTATAGGAGATGGGTGGGGCATTGGAGGTAGATTTTTGGCACCAGGGTGGATCCTCCCTCCACCCCCTCAAAGGTTTCAGATGAAAGTGAATTGAATTTGGGAAGATCCACAAAGGAGAATCACAGTCATCTACCTTAGACCCACACATCTCCAATCCAGGGAACTCTAGGGCCCATCTCAGGGCTTGGCCAGACCCTGAGCTCTATGTAAAATCCATGGAAGGAGCCTCAGACCAGCCACTAAGTGGCATTCCTTTCTGTTGGCTTAATTTCAGTTTCTATTTTTACCCCTGTTTCAGTAACTGGGTTGTTTTTATGTTCCATTACGATCAAGCCCCTGCTTTTACCTGTTTTGTCACTTGACTAACCATCATTCATTCTACGAATATGTAATGAGCACTGTTTATGTGATAGATGCTGTTCTAAGTCTTGGGGATATAACAGCTAAAAAGGTAGGCAATGTCTTCATCAAGGTTATATTCCATTGGGAGACAAACAGGAAAACAAATGTACAGGGTAATATCAGGCAGCGATAAGTGTTATGAAGACCATAAACTAGGGAAAAACATCAGAGGTGCTAATTTGGATGGAGGAGGAGGTCAAGGGCAAAGGCACTGAGATCGGGACACATGGGGAATGTCAAGGAGTCATTAGAAGGCCAGCAAGGCTGAGGTGCAATAAGGGTGAGGGAGAGTGGTAGGAAACAAAGTCAGATTGCAAGCTGGATGCAGTTTCCTACAGAGCCTTGGAGGCCAGGGTAAGCTTGTTGGGGTTCCCTGTATTCTGCCAGATTTCCTCTGATGTCTGTGGCACCTGCCTGTGGTCCAGGATAGCTCCCTCTTTGCTCTCGTCCAGTGATCCCCAAGTTGGCTGATTCCAACTGTGAGTACCTTTCACAGCCTCACCATACAAGCCAGGAGCAGCAGTTAATAAGGCTGAAGGACACATAGTGGGCTCACAAGTTCTCGTGTTTTACTCCTGGGTTATTTTCTTTCCCCCGAAGACTGAGTCAAATTCCATTTCAGCCCCTGTTTCCTTCTCATTGCACCAGTGGGTCTGTGTTACTGTTGTTCATGCTGACAGTCTCCAGAAATACTCTGGAAGCTGGCTTTGCTATAGTAAAAATTTTTGCTATAGTAAAAGGAGCACATTGTGATAGAGATTGTAATTGGAAAGAAGTTTGAATAATTGATGAATTTCTTCATTACTGTTGGTGAGCAAAACAGATCCCAAACAACCTTTCAGGCTCATTCCCTGCCACTCCCTCTCTGTATCGCTTTCTCTCCAGCTACATTTCCAGGCTGTGATCGTTTACACATGCTGTTCCCTCTGCTAAGGATGTGTGTCCTCTACTCCCTCTCCACTTAACAAACACGTACTCACAAGAAAGCCTTTTTATGAGAAGTCTCTTGACAACCCCACATTGCTATGCAGTCCTCTGATGGGCTCCTTTGGCACCTTCCTGTGCCCCACCCCCAATTTAGGTCATAGTCTAGTTAGCTAATCCCAGACATAGTGTCTTCCAGTAGAGAGGGTCAACCTCAAAGGCTAGGACAGACAGTATAACTTGGTGGTTACAAGCTTCACTGCTGAGTCACACTGCGTAAGGTCAAATTCTGGTGCTTACTCGCTATGTGATTTGGGGTAAATTATTTAACTCCTCTGTGTCCCTATTCATCTCTAAAACTGGGATGGTAATAACGCTTACCCATTAAGTTTGCCTTGAGGTGATAAACGTTTGTCAATTGACCTTCTTACTTCTTTTTTCACCCCTTTACATAGGAACCACTGTGAGTTAAAAAAATTGTGCTCTTTCCACAGACTTTTCAAGTGCTTATGACCTATTTCTTATCATTCAAGTCTCAGCTCCAACAACTTCTCAGAAAAGCTTTCTGTGGCCATTTAAAGTAAACCCCCTATTCAAGTCACTCTGTCCCATTATCCTTCCAGGTAGTGAGCAGTGCTATTTACCACATGTTTGCAGTTCTTTCTCCTTCCGTAGACTGCATAAGATGACACTCTTGGTTACTTATTGTTAGGTAAGACCATGCACCTAGTTCTAGCCAATGAAATGTGGACAAAAATAATGTTAATTATTCTGAGCATTTAATTGCCAATGAAAGACCTTCCAGAGATCTCTTTCCATCTGGCATGGTAACTGGCATACTCAAGA
This sequence comes from Neophocaena asiaeorientalis asiaeorientalis, assembly GCF_003031525.2. NCBI lineage: Eukaryota > Metazoa > Chordata > Mammalia > Artiodactyla > Phocoenidae > Neophocaena > Neophocaena asiaeorientalis. Next base: position 5,778,770 of record NW_020175018.1, on the reverse strand, counting down.
TGAGTTCCTACATGATGATGATGAGAAGAGATCCCCGTATCGTCTAGAATCACGATGCAGCATAAGCAACAATAAATCTTAAGCCACTAAGATCTGGGGGTTGTTTGTTACTGTAGCGTCACTTAGCCTAATCTGGCTGATAAACCCTTTGTATTACTTATCACTATCTATGAAAATGATTGCTAGGTATTCCTCAGTATCTACTTTTTCTTTCTTCTATAGTAATAAGACTTTTAATTTTTTGCTAAGGAGTGGCTGCCTACATTTCCCAGGCATCACCATCTGACAAACTCTGGCCAATGAGATGTGAACAGAAGCAATGTTTGCTACTCTGAACCTTACTCTTAAAGAGAAAAGTATGCCCTTTCTTTCCTATTAGCTAGAAGGTGGAAGTGATGATTCCATCTTTAACTAAGCAAACAAGCGAAATGCCCTAAAGATGACAGAGCAACAAGAAGGAAGGAACCAGTTTTCCTGACGCTCTGGAACCATCATACCAGCTCTCTGTATTCCGCATGTCTGAGCTCTTATATGATTAAAGATAAACTTTTTATCTTGTATAAACTAATGTGGTTTGGGGTTGCTATCATAGCAATCAAATCTATTTGTTCACCACTATCCTATTTCAAGTCATCTTGCTCATTTATTCAGTTGATTACTATCTATTCCCACTGCCCTGCCACACACGCACACACATAGGTTCTACAGGAACAGGAATTGTTTCTGTCTTATTCATTGCTGTATCCACAGAACTTAGCACAGTGCCTGCCATAGAGTAATATGTTGAATAATAGAGTGTAAATGACATAAGTAATCACTGAAAAATTATTATTAACTGTTGTTAGATATTACTGTTTTTTTATATCTCAGAACAGGCTTTTCTACTATCCATCATAAAGGTTTAATCATGTGACAATTCCTGAGGCTTCTTGTGTTTCTTCTGCTTGGAAGAGCATTTCTTTTCTTCCTTATTTACCAAATTCCTTCAAGAACGAGTTCTGGACTCAGAGGCAGATAGAATGTTACAGCTAGAAGGGACCTTAGCTGTCACAGTGACATGACTCTCAGTTTACAAGTGTGTGAGCAAGCTCAGGCGGTTAACTTGTATCTTGGTCAGTTTGAGCTGTTAACAACAGATAGGGTGGCTCGTCAACAATAGAAATGTGTTTCTCACTGTTCTGGAGGGGAAAATGTAAAGATGGAGTTGCTGGTAGATTTGGTGTCTGGTGAGGGCCCACCTCCTGGTTGCAGAATGATGACTTCTTGTATCCTTCACGACAGAAAGAGGGCAAGAGAGCTCTCTGGGGTCTCTTTCCTAAGGGCACTAATCTCACTTTTGAGGGTTCCACTCTCATGACCTAATTATCTCCCAATGGTCCCACCTCCCAATACCGTCACATTGGGGATTAGGATTTCAATACATGAATTTCGAGGGGACACATACATCCAGTCCATAACCAATTGCCTCAAGTTACACAGTTAGTTGTGAGAGGAGGGCCTAGAACTCAGGATTATTGCCCTTTTTGTGTGCTTATTGTGACAAGAAGTTTCAACTCCTCTTGGGTAAGATATTCTTGGGTCAGCCTTAAGGGATATATATAGGTAGAGTGTATTCCTTAATATTTCCTGCATTGGGACTTCAGAGTCACTGTGCAGCAGTGTCCCCAGTTTTACACCTTAGGACCTGTCCACATTTAGAACCCAAGAGTGCGAAGACCATAAGGTGACTTAGAGGTGAGTTCCGTAGCTCCTTAGGTTTCCACGTGAGGACACAGAGGCCCAGCAAGAGGAAGGAACTGCAGTGATCACACTTGGTCCCTTTAGAAACATTGGGAGGAACTTCTGGCATTTTCTAAGAAAATGTTGCCCAGAAGGGAGTGGGTAGTTTTGGAAGATAAAGAGTTCCCATGCCCCTGGAAATATTGCAGCTGATGCTGGACACCAGATAACAGGGATGTGGCTAAGAGGCTTAGGGATCACGTGAGTTTCAGTAAGCTCTGCTGAGAACATTCAATTCAGTACAATAGATACAATAAACAATAGAATCTAATACAATGAAGTCAATCAGGTGTCTTAAATATCCTTTCTCTTCCAATTTTACTTTCTTTGAATTCAGGAGAAGTGAAGGAGGATGTAGAAAAAAATAATGCCTGGCATAGGGTGCCCAATAAATTGTCCTTGAAATCAGTTAATATGACCCCATTCAGCTTTTTGTAGTTTTCTTTCTCTAATTCCCACTGATTCTTTATAGTTACAGGCAGGTAAGTGTTTGGAAGAATCTTCAACATTATCTGGTCTAGCAGTTCCAGAAGATTTGATCAACAAGGTCCTCCATTTTTAAAAATGCCTGTTTGATCAAATACTCATAATGCAAGTTAACATTGATTGAATAAGCTCAGCTGATTCTGAGCTGTCCCACGGTAAAACAACAACAACAAAAAAAACAAGCAAAGAAAACTTATTGAACTTCTCAACCCCAGATTTCTCCAGAGTATTTTATCATGGAATCTTTAAAAAATTTGTTTTGCAAATCGCGAATATGTCAGCACACCCTTTGGAAATACCAGTCTAGCCCAAACCTCTCATTTCATGCACGAAAGAAATAGAGGCTCAGAAAAGGGAAAATGGCCAGAGTGAGGACATGAACCCAAGTCATCCAATCCCGAGACCACTGCAAGCATAGTGTCTCGCCGTGAGTGAGATAGCACATTCCAAAAGCAGTTCTGAATGGTCAATATTTCATTTAACAGCTCATCTGCCAACGGATTGTGTTACAGAAATATGTGACCAGGACAATGTTTTGTGAAATGAGTGGATTTACAAACCAGGGGACCAGCCCTGTGCCCTGCTCATTAGGAACGGTTTGCATGCGGAGCATCAGTGTGACAGGCCCAGCAAGGGATTTGTTTAGTTCATTTAGAGTAATGGAGAAAGAGATTAATCACTTGAACACCAACACGCCTTGCTTCTGCAGTCCCACCATGCATGCCCGCCCAGCTGAACCTGATCTGATGCTGTCTTGTCTCTGATCTCGATGCTCTGTCCGTACCCTCACCTGTATGTCTCAAGCGTCCAGAGTCTGGCCCCGGGCTTCCATCCACAGAAAATGGACCCACCACATTGCCTGGAGGAGTAACTCCTAAGGCAGTCACATTTGTCTCAGGTCTCCCACAGTCCCCTTGATTTTTCATACAAACTAGATTTAGAATCACAAGTGGCCTCCCAGGCCAGATTTCTACGAACTCACATAGGAAACCTCCCTGTATCTGTTCCCATCCTTGACATCTTTCCTCCAATATAAGAACAGTCCCTCCCTGGCCAAGGACCACTCCCCCTGCCTGTGCTCTGTACTCCCTGACTTCCCACCATCTCCATTTGTCATCCGACCTCTGTTCTGCATCATCTCCATCATCTGTGGTTCATCGCAGCACAAATAATAGCATATACAAATATGTTCTATTATTTCCCTTGTGCATGTATGTATAAACCGAGTTAGTTGACTTGCTCAAGGTCACACAGCAAATGTAGCAGTACCAATAAACTAATGTTATATTTCCCTCCAGCTACTGACCAATTTTTCTACCCTCCTTCACATCCAAACTTCTCAAAAACATTGTCTAGCGTGCAGTTTCTTTTCCTCCCCACATCATTCCGTCTTCAACTCACTCCAAACAGATTTCTGCCTTATCACTCCATCCTAAATTCACCAGCCGCCTCCATGAGGCTAAATCTAAAGCGTATTCTGAGGTCTTCATTTCAGTTGACCTCTCTACCATTCAAAAAACATTAGCCACTCTTCATGGAATCCTCTCTTGATTCTTCTCCCACTTGGCTGTTTACTCATTCTCAGTTTCTACTGTTAGCGCCTACTTTTATGTCTAAAATGCTGAGGTCCCCAGAGCTTGATCCTGAGTCACCTCGTCTCCTGGATCCTCAGCTTTGCTTTACTGTGCTCTGCTCTTCCCACTGTTCACTTCCTCTGTAGGAAATCCAAACCATTCCCATGACTTTAAGAACCATCTATATCTGATGGTTCCCAAATTTATCTCCCCAGCCCAGACTTCCCTCTGAGGTTTAAATTCATGACTTGTTGACCTAACCATGCCACACATCCCAAACTGAATTCTTCACTTCCTACCCAGCCTCAGACACATGCCCTTTTGCTTCTTTGCCTCTGGTGTTTCTTATCTCTGTTCATCACTTAATTTCCTATGCCAGAAGCTTGGGAGTCATTGTTGACAGCTTTTATTTTCTCTTCCCTCTGCCACCCCAAGTCATCAATCACCAAATCTTATTGCATCTACATCCAAAATGTAGTGCAAATCTATCCACTTTTCACCTCTCTCACTGCCTCTTCACTAGTCAAAGACAGCCACCCATTCGCTTGGTGCCCTTCTGCTCTGTTCTTGACATTAGAGGAAGAATGTGTTGTTTAATTTTTAAATCACGGGACTAATAATTTTGCTCAACTCTTAAAATCTTCAGTTGCTTCCTTTGACTCCTAGAATGAGAGTCACAATCCTTCTCTGACCCAAGAAAGACCTGCATTTGGCCCTACCTAACCCCCATCTCATCTCACTACCCCCCCCCCACACACCTTATCCTCAGTGTTCCACTCACTCTGGCATTTTGTCTGCTGCTCTAATGCAACTTGCTCCTTCCTATGTCAGGACATCTACACCTGCTGTTCTCTTCTTCCCTTTAGGGAACACTCACACTTCCTTCCAGAACCCCCAAGAGAAATGTGTCCTGACCCATTAGAAAAAGTCAGTCCTCCTCACCAACAGCATGAAAAGCTCTTATGACCTCCTATGGTTTTTTTTCATTCCATTTATTGGCATTTTCATTGTATAATTACGTCTATAATTATAGACTTCATGTCTGCTTCCTTGGTTAGAACGTAACATCCATGAGGGCAGGCACCAAGTCATGTGTGTTTTATTATCCTAGCACCAACATGGTAAATGGCACGTAATCCCATGCAATAAATGCATGTAGAATATAAATATCAGTGAATCTCTCTAAGCTTCCTTTGAAAATGAAGTGGTTGGTTTCTCCATGATCTCTAGCAACTGGCTCAGATCTGGAGTATTTCATTCCAAGGTACTTTATCTCTCTGGTTGTCCATCACCTTGTCTGGGAAATGGAGAAACAAAAGCCCACCTAGTCTGTTTCACAAGGGGAGACATAATGAGAGAGGGGACCAGAGAGGGCTTGGTGAAGCTCTATAATACAAACTTTTTGTAGTACTTTTTGCTTCAGACTGGTACTGTAGGGAGGGTAGTGGGCTGCTGTCATGATATGAAAATCCGAGTTTGGGTTTCTAGTACAGACTTACCTGCGTAGCCTTGGGATCTCAGTTCTTCCAGGTATAAAATTAAACAGTTGGGCCAGACACACCTCTAAGGTCCATTCCTCCCTTGTTACTGCATGATCAAGTCATGTATAGCCAGGTATAGAGGTGGCTTAATCAAGTGCTCTGGCAAACAATTTGCATTTTCTCCGAGGCCCACTAGGAAAGGGCAAAGCTTATCTCCAAAGGAAGGTCACGTGACAATGGCATCTCAGGGGCTGTCATGCCATGTGGCCACTCATCATGCACAAGTCCCTGGCTTGGTTTCAGGAGCCAGGATTTTAAATCCAGATGTTCTGATTGTCAGTTGTAGAGCCAGAAGCCACTCTCTTATGCTCTCAGAGCCTCAGTTTCCTCCGTGGAAACATGAGGGTAATAAAACTGACGTCCCTGAGCTGAAGGGAAGAGAAAAGGAGTTGTTGGTTGGAAGAGTCGGTGGTCATGAATTCCCAGATGCTCCATAGGGAGAGGATGCTTCTTCCCGACCATTTTGAGGCGGCAGGCATATGCACATCTCCTGAAAAGTGGGAGTGGGCCTGTTATCCTTCTAGGCAGAAGCCTGCTATAGAACTTTGGAAACAAAGGATGACACAAGAAGCCTGAGCACTTTAAAGCAGCAAATTGTTCCTAGCTCTCAGCCTGCAGCGCAGAGCACAGTTTTTTATCCAGAGGTGGCAACATTGGGCCTGGAGTAACTTGATACCACAGGCTATTGTCTCACAAATGATTTATGAGCTGAGGCTGCTCTGAGCTGGGAAGTTTGCACACTGCCCAAGGCCCCTGTCCCCAGAGGGGAATCTTGCCTTCCCTGGGGAATGACTCTCTGGAGATGAATATGAAAACTCTGTCCCGTGACACTCTTGTGGCAGCTCCATTTTTGGCTATGTCCTAAGATTGTTCTAATGTCCACCCAAATGGGTTGGTTAGAGAGGGACAGGACCTCCCGGTAATAGGTATGTATTAGACCGTGTCTACTAAAGAAATAGCATTTTTGATGTGTGTGAAAGAGGACATCCGATATAAGTTGTTTAAAATCTAAAGTCTGCCATTTACCATCTTTATATACTTGGGAAGATTGCTTACTTGTTTGGACCTCTATTTCCTATCTTATAAAAGGGATACATTAGTGCCTCTGTGATAGGATCATGTGAGAATCAAAAGATAAAATGCAGGTCACATTACAGGGGTTTACTGGATGTCAGTGATTTTTCTTTCTTTGAGAGAGGGCAGGAGGTCAACCAGTCCATGCAGTTGGAGAGGTAGTGCCTACATCAGATATTTCTCAGTTTTGTTGCTGTATCAGTCACCTAGTGCTGCATAACAAGCAATCACACATCACAGAGACCATGTGATGAGCAGTTATTTATCAGATAGCTCTGCTCGTCTTAGCTGGGCCCGACTGCAGTTGACAAGGGCTGCTTAATATGCTTCTTGTCCTCCTTGGACCAACAGGTGAGCCAGGGATTTTTCCCATGGAGATGATAGAGGTTCAAGAAAGCAAATAGGAACATGAGATGACTTTTGAAGCCTAGATTCAGAAGTGACACCCTGTCATTTCCACCCCTGTTCCATGGTCCAAAGCAATTCATGTGGTTCAGCCCAATTTTAAGGGGTAGTAAAATGGACTCTGCCTTTCATGGAAGGGAGTAAAATTCACTTGGCAAAAGTTATGAATACAGAAGAGGTAAAAAAATTGGGGCCATTAATAAAACCTACCACAGATGCTATGCATCCAGATATTCATATATGTAGAGAACCTACCATAAAAGGTTAAGGGAGAATTCCCCCTTTCCCCTCCCATCCCTCTAACCAGTAGGAAGAAAAATATTTTCTCCCTCTGTTTCTAGAAGCTGAAGCATGAAAAATAAGCTGAACTGTCATATATTCTTGCCCAGATAGTGATTCTTTTTTAAATTATATTTATTTTTAAAAACTCACCTTAAATTCATCTTTTTATTAGGTAACATACGCACAAAATTCAGAGGATCTAAACAGTCACATACAGTAAAGGGGATGTCTCCTTCCTCCCTGTTTCCCAATCATGGTTCTCTTACTTAATGGAAACCATATAACCATGGTAGTTTGCAGGCTTCCAGGGAAATCCATGTAGATACATGCACCAGCATAGGCATACGTTTTTTTGCTTTGCTCCACGGCATGTGGGATCTTCCTGGACTAGGGCTCGAACCCATGTCCCCTGCATTGGCAGGCAGATTCTTAACCACTGTGCCACCAGGGAAGCCCTTTTGTGTGTGTGTGTGTGTGTGTGTGTGTGGTTTTAAAACTTTTTACTGCAATATTAACAGTGAAGTAAACAGTAATTAGACACCTACCAATTTTCCCCCCAAAACAAACCAAGAAAATGTAAACTACCGTACTGATTTTTTTCACTTAACAATATATCTTGTAGATTTTGCCAAGATATGAGCTACCACTTTCTTTTAAGCGGCTGCCAATTTTCCTTTACAAAGGAAAGGATTTTTGAATCTTGAAGGAGTAGCCCAAGTTCAGGTTTGGTAGAAATTATTTGTGAGGCTTCAGTGTGGTTAGGGGTTTAGCAGTGGGACGAGTATAAGAGGAATATAGGGGGAAAACAGGACATCTGAAATGGATCATTCCAGTGCCAAGAGCTTAGCTGTGCTCTCTCTCTCACTTTTGTTCCCTACGCATGCCCACAGCCTTCCCATCAGTTCTGTAAGCCCCCAGACCCCACCACCACATTTCTTCTCTACTGAAGTTTAAATGAAGTTGGTTTCTTTCATCTGCCATCAAGAACCCCAAGTAATACTGAAGGAAACTGGGAGATCTGGGATGAGTAAGACAAATGTAGGGCTGAAGACAGCAAAAATCGGCTGCTGTTGAACTGTGGGAATCTCAGAAGTGTGTGTCAGGATTAGAAGAGACAGTGGATGGAAAAACCGTGGCATGATATCTGTGCAGTTGGGCACCAAACATTTCCTGAGCCATTCCACGTGCCTGGCATTATTCTGGACGCTGAGGATACAGTGAAGGGAAAGCAGACAAGGTTTCTGGCCTCATGAAACTCAGAATTCTAGTTAGGCAGAGAGATAGTAAAGAAACAAACAAATTTATGGCATAATGTCAGGTACTGATAAATCCTATGAAAAGAGGATAGAGAATGAAAGGGGTGCTGTTTTATCTAGAGAGAAGACAAGATCTTTGGAAGAGAGGCCATCAGGCTTGGCTAGGACAAGATTCTGCTCAGTGCCTTTTCTACCTTCAGTCTGATGACACAGGCAAGGCAGAGAAGGCAGTCGTCTGGCCCATGGAATTTAAGAGGTAGCTCCCTTGTTATTCATTCTCTAAAAATTTGCTATGATGTTTGAACTCTCCACCATTGTTGAATATTTCCAGTAAGGGTGCTTGCTTCAGGTTGTAAGGCTCTCTACCCGGGTGGCAGCATTAGTTAACAATGACCACTTACTAACACTGTTGTGACCTGGTTAACAAAGGAGCTCTAAGGAGATGGGACAGAATGGGTGAGATTCAGGCTTCACATTGGAAACGTCAGTGACTCTATGTAGCTTGTAGGATCAGGTTCACACCCTTTGACACTTAGGGTGCTCCATTATGACTCTAATTTATCTTCTCAGGGCTCATTCTCATCACTCCCCTTGGCAGATTCCACACCATAATGGTGATAGATTAGAACATTTTCCAGCAAATGTTCACTCCCCCTCCCCTTCCCCCTGAGGTGGGGTATAATTTCCTGCTTCCACTTTGGGATTGGCTGTGTGCCTTGTTGTGGACAGTGGAAGATGGGGAGAGACGTGACACAATCAAAGGTTTTAAATGTACGTGTGGAGCTTGATTTGTCCTTTTGAGATTCTGTGAACCCCCATGAGAAGGACAGTCCCAAGTAGCTGCTAATCCAAGGAGGATGAAAACACGTGCGGATGAGACATGCACCAAATAATGTCTGGTGGAAAGAAATATATGCAAGCTTGTTTTAAGCCACTGAGTTTTGAGGTGGTTTGTTACATAGCATATCTGCAGCAATAGCTAACTAATACAATAATTAACTGAATAATTCACTGCTACCTCTGTAGGTCTTATATATGACATTTTTGCTCAGAGCATCCCGTCCATCTAAGATAGCCTCTCTCCCCCTAACCATTGTATCTCCATGTCTAAAGCATAATTGCTAAGAAGATGTAATCTGAAGACAAGAAAACCTGGGATTTAATTTCTGTTCTGCCACTTGTTAGCTTTGGGGAATCATTAACTTTCCTATGCTTCAATTTTCTCAAGTATAAATGAGATTAATAATATTTACCTTTATAAGCTGTTACAAGGATTCAGGATATCATATATGTAAAGCTTGGCACTTACTATGTGCTCAGTAAATGTTTCTGATTTTTTTTACATGTTTTCTTAGATAACTTTACCACAACCCTTTGAGACAAGTTCTGTTATTATCGTCATTTTACAGATAAGGAGACTGAGGCTCAGAGCAGTTAATTTACTTCTTTTACAGTTATTAAGTGGCAAGATTAGGATGCCTGCCAGGCTGCTGGATCCAGAATCTGTACCTTCGCCCCTGTATTACATTGCTCGGATGCTCAGTGAGATTTCTTTCAGCTTCCCTGTTCTGTGTTTCCTTGGTCAGAAATGTAAGTGTCAGAGGCCTAAATAACAGAGATGTCTCATTCTAGCCCAGCATCCTAAGTGTGAGACATGCACTGTTGATGGTCCAGGAGGTGATTTAGATGGAACAGGACACTGAAGACACTGAATCATATTGTGAGAAAGTCATTTCCTTTTCAATTATCTTTAAATGTCAAGGGAAAATAATCTTAGTTGGATGCTAACATCTTTAACACTTCTAACACTTGCTAATCTCCCAAATTCCATCCTCTTTTTTTTTTTTTAAATAAGAAAGTAAGAGCATGTTCCAGACACAGAACCTCTGATAAGTAACAGTATCCTGTTAGAATTCCATTAACAGCGTATGTTTCCATTATTGTTGTTGTTGGAAGGACCATGGAAAACCATTGTCTTCTATTTAAAACTTGTACTGTGGCTTTCCATTTACTATGGTAATTTAAAGTCCCTCTGTAACATGCATTTATTTCACTTAAGAGTTAAATAAATGAATAGTATAAATGGTCTATAAATAACAAAAATCATGAAGATGGTGGTTGTATATAGTAGTTTAGGAGATACTGTTTCATGAAAGAATTTTACATTTTGCCTTTGTCTATATGTCTGGCAGTCTTCCTCTTGCCCCTCAACCCCACCCTGTATGTTAGTCCCCATATAAGTCCAAATAACTTATAAGAATTAACTGATTACAAAACTGGATACAGTTCTAAACATTTGAAATACAAATACTAAGCCTGTTTGAGAAAAGGTAGCTCAGTAAAAGAATCCACTAACTGGACAGCAGGAACCCTGGGTTATCTTCTGGTATCCACCACTGATTCGCTGTGTGACTGTGAACAAATTGCTCCAGCTCTCTGAGCCCCAGTAGCCCGATTTATAAAATCAGGAGTTTTAACTAGACGATCTCTAAGGCCCTTTTCAATTCAAAAGGGTGCTAATATTTTCAATATTATTTTTATTAAAAGAACCACTTTACCATTGAGAATTTCAAATGTTTTTATAATAACCCCTCAGAATCAAGGGCAACAATATATTTGCAATAAAAAGTGCATTAACATATTTTGGTTTTGATCATTTTTGCATGTATTAAAATGAAACATTTGGTAAAAATTAAACATTATATGCAAATGAGTACAACAAGCCTACTTTTTGAATAATAATTCATTATGTCCCTTATAATATATGTGAGTGGCTTCTTTTTTTTTCAGTACACCATAGCTGTTAAGTCAGCATGTTGGAAGTTTACCAAGAAGTATAACGGAAGACCCAATCTTTCATTTGCATAAGTCCCAGAATTCCACCTGTCGAAAATTGTATGCTATTAATAGGTGACAAGACTGTCACTCGATGTTCATTTATAATGTTTTCACTAGAACCTCATGAACATTTAGGACATTTGTTGTAAATTTTTTTTTTTTTTTTTTTTTGCCACAGAGAGGAAAGTGTGTTTATACTACAGCAAAAATGTTTTACACTGGAAAGGTACAGCTGGCAGAGGTGTTGAATCTTCTCTTGTGCATTTTCCCTTCTTCACTTTTTCAAATACAGAATCACATAATTACAAGAATAAGCTGGGAGGAAATTTGAGGATCTTCTGCTTTGTGGTATTCTCATTATAGGTGAAGAAATTTTAGCCCAGAGAGGTCCAGCAAGTTGCTCATGGTAACATAGTTAGTGGCCGTGCTGGGAGACTAGAATCCAAGTCTCCTGACTCCTTTTTCCATGTGTTTATGTGTTTCTACATATGTTGGTATGTAAGCTATAAATACAGAGACTAGAAATATACATGAAAATATAACAACCATTATGCATGCAGATTTATCTCCAAGGTCAATTTTAGAGAACCATGAAGTTGGTCAAGTTTCTCATCAATATCATAATTCTACTTTTTTGGGAAATTAACTTTTGCTGCCCTGTGGCATTGTTTTCTTGAAATTTTAATTCAGATAGTTTTTATATCTATTGCAGTAGATTCCTTGAGGAGTAAGACTGTTTATTCCTCCCCAGGTTTTCATGCTCCGTGACACTAGCCAAGGGCTAGCAGGTAGAATGACTAAAATGTATTAATGGTCTAACCTACTGCTTTTTACTGAAATTAGTGGTCTCTCTAAGATTGCACCACTAGTTGAGGATGGGATTCTAAAAAAATATATACAGCCTCCCAACATTAATAGTATAGAGCAATAATTGGCACCAGAGCTGGATGTGTTGCACATTTGTGACTTTAAGGTAACTAAAAAGTATGCCAACTCTATTTAATTAAAATAAATCTTAATATCAGGTCAATAGATTATGCACATACTTTACTGTGACCATGTAAATAGTGATATATTTACAATTTGTCTGGGAAATTTATGGCCGCCATTCTCCAAGCAACGTGAATGTAGAGTTACTGGGAGACACTCACAAAGGTAGAGTCTCAAGGTGGTCTGGAGTGTAGACTCTTGAGAGTAGTGAAGACCACATGAAGACAGGTGAACAATACACCATCTTTCTTAACTTGCCCAGCCCACGTAGAGAAACACCATACTTTTCAAAGATGTACAGTAGAATTGCCACAGGTTCCAATGAGATTTTAAGCTTTGGAATCAAGACCACCTGGGCTTGACTCCTGGCTCCTCTTTACTAGCTATGCAACTTTGGCCAAGTTAATTAGTCTTTATGAGCTTTACCTAATTTGTAAAATGGATCTAATGATACCTACTTCATAGGGTTGTTGTTAACATTAAATTAAAGGTGGAAACATAGTAAAGTATTTTAGACAAGTAACGTTCGTATGGTAGGTGATCAGTAAAGAGTGGTTATTGATAATATCAGTGACATTCACAATTGTAGTATTTAACCAATATGCTAGGAAAGCAAGACCCTTATGGCATCTAAGAACACTAACTATGAACTGCCTTACTCTATAACCATATGAATAGTCTTATCCTCTCCGGATTGTAAGTTACTTAAGGACAAATGCATCTTAATTACATTATGGATATGAAAACTGAGGCTCAGAGAGAGTATTGATCCAGCTTCCAAGAGTCATCCCTAAGAAATCCTAAAATTTGAGTAATATCAACTGATACGGATAATTTTCACGTATTTTTTTAGACAAGAAAGCTCATTACTCCTTTGCTTACCAAATCATTGTGACCAGTTTCTTTCTATTTAGTGTGATATTCAAGGCCCTTCACAGACGAGCCCAATCTACTCTTTCAGTTTCATCTCAATCCACTCCCTTGCATGAAGTATATATTTCAGACCCTCTTATCTTCTCACCATTCCTTGAAAATGCTCTGTTATTTCGTTCTCCCAGGCCGTCCTATTCACCTTCTTTTCTGCCTGGAGAAATACAGCTTAATATTCAAGAATCAGCTGTGAAGCTCTCTCCAGCCACATCAGTAAGATGGGAATGATAATGATGGTCGCCATTTACTGATCCCTTATCCATGCCAGACACCTTGTTCCTGGGAGTCATGCCGTGCTCTTTGATTCCATGACCACAGTTGTTTTGTTGATTGTGTACCTTGTAACTCTCCGACCTGTCATCCTCCCAGCTTGACATAACCACTTGAGGACAGAGACCATGATCCACTCATTTGTGCAGTCCTAGCACAGATCCCAGGGTAGGTTCTCAATCACTATTCATCACATCAATGAATGGTAAAGTTAGGGTTCTAATTAATAAGTATTTGTTGAATGAAAATACTGCAGAGAAGATTCAAATATCAGATTGGTAAACTGAATAATTCACTGTGTCAGAGGCCTAAATAACTGTCTACTGGCTCTAAATTTCCTTCCCACTGTAAGATTGGTGATCTAGCTACCCCCTTGTTCAAATAAATCCCCTCACGCTGGGAGTTAGGAGTAAAAATAAAAAGCAGAGACACTGAGATCTTATGCATATCTGAGCTCCCAGGCCTCCTTATCCAACAAAGGCTCAGACGTGGCTTCACATGCACTCACACATCTGGAGTTATTCTTTCCCCCCTGCCTTGGCAGAATCCCTGTGTCTTTTCAACAGATCGTGCATGAGGGTATCTATAAATAATCACCCAAATGTAATGCCACCCAGCCCGCCGGGTTAAATATAGACATTGGATTAGCTCCAGGGAGGAGGGGACAAGTGATTCCCAACTCAAAGAAATAGTTATGAATTCCATTCGCTGTGTGAATATGTACAGTGGATGTTTCCTTCCATAAGGACACCAAAATAGCAACTAACTCAAGGCTAATGTTATAGCTGCTACTGTCTCCCCTGCTTTATCTTTCCCCATCTGGATCCCAACACAGATGCTGATGTGTCTAAACGTGTGTGTCAAACGACAGCTCTCTCCACACCTGTTCTACGTATACCTGCCCCGCCCCCTGCTTAGCGCCTCTGCTTCCCTTTGATGGGAGAAGGTGTTGCAGGAGTTACAGCACACCATCTTTCACTTTTATATCTTGGATCTCAGTAGGATAGTGGAAAGAACTGACCTCTGACTTCAGTCAGAACTAGGTTAAGTCCTTGCTTCACAACTTACTAGCTCTGTGGCCTGGGGAAACTTACTTAACCTATCTGAGTCCCATCAGTTTTTGTATTTATACAATGGAGGGAATCTTGTGTACTTGTTAGCGCATTGGGCAGATTTCACAAGATATACTACGTAAATTTTCTGGCCCACCAATAGACTCTGGGTAAAATAACTCATCTTCTCACCTCATTATCTCATTTTATAGACCTCTGGAGATGAAATGGTCATTAGTGATTATCTGGTCTACTGCTTGCATCTAATAGGTGAGGAAATTGAGGGTTAGGAAGGTAAATAATGTGTTTCAGAGGTGTCAGATGGACTTAGAAATTGAGCTAGGACCAGGATTCATGTGTGCTACCTTCAGAGCCAGGGTCCTTCCCAACATCATTCATTTATTCATTCATGCTATACACACGTTTTAATATTTGTTGAGATCTGTCAAGCAGCAAGTATTGAGGATATGAAAATGGACAAACAAAAGGTGCTCCCAGTTGGCATGGAAAAGAGCTAATGATATTAGGTAACATTTTTGAGCTCTCTTCAGACTCCACTAAGTGCTGGGAATTATTTAAAGCACTTTACATTCTTAACGCCTTTAATCCTTCCCCAAATATGTGAGATACGGTTACTATTATCTTCCCAATTTTGCCTATGAGAAGAAAACAAGGCTCAGGAAGGTTAAGTGATTTGCACAAGTTTACACAGCTAGTAAGTGGTTGTTATAGAATTCTGCCCCAGGCAGTGTTATGCCCAAGGTCACATTGTTAACCACCATATTATACCAGTTCTTGATAAAGAAATAAGATGAGTGATTTTAACCCACTAATCCAGGGAAGCACAGGGACTGTAGGAGTTCAACACTCTACCATTCCAGCCATCAGGGGGAGACCAAGAAGGTTTCCTAGAGGGCCTGATTTGGGAAGTGATATTGTCCATCTGATATTGTTATTGATATATGATATCTTAACTCCAGAAGTGAAAATTTGATAGAATTACATGGGACCAGGCAAAAGATTCCAAGTGAATCGCAGAAACACAAGATAGAGGAGACCAACCTTAGGTTTTGTAGCACTTCACGCATATTTGCTTGAGCTTCACAGTAATACCTTTGGGATGAGGGCAGGGAATGGATTATAATTCAAATTTTATGAGTAAGGAAACCTAGACTCAGAGATGGTGGCTTTGATCAAAGATACTAAGCAAGATGGTAGAAGAACTGGGAATACGATATGATTCTCCTAGCCATTCAGGGCAATTTCTGCCCTTTACCCTGCTCCTACCTCTTTTTTTCTTTTTCTGGCTATCTAACCTAAAAATTAAGGAAGACTCACTAATTTAGAAAAATGAATAATTAGTCTGCCCATCAGACTGTCTCCTCAAACATCAGATGTTGTAATCAGGGTTTGGTATGATTCTTCATCTCAGACAGATCTCAGTGAAATCCTCAAACAAGAACCTGCAGGGTAGATATTCTGCATTGCTGGCTAGAGTGAAAAGCCTTTGTTGCCAGAAGAGTGAGGCTATAGGAAATGATAGACTTGTATTCTTGCCCTGGGAGAAAGACTTACCAACCCTGTAGTGGGTAGTGGGTGTGAGCAAAAGTAGGACACAGATAAGCCCATCATTTTTTAGAGAAAATGTGTTTTGGATCATACAGAGGTTCTGCCCTATATGACAAGGAAGTGATAATGTTATCTGTTGGAAGCTTTTTTAAAGACAGCCATGACACTCTGATCGTCCAACACATAAACCTCAGTGGGCCTCTGGAAGCATATCGTTTTGAGGACAAGTTTCTGATTGGATGAGTCATCAGTGAAAATAGACTGGCCTGCTTGCCGTGTAAGTGTTGGGCAGTGTGAACAAGCTTAGATTTGATGATCATCCAACAGTTCTCAGCATCTTCTGGGTCACTTATCCCTTTGAGAACATGATGTAAAACCAAGGGCCTTCAGCTAAAAAAATGCACATAGACAGACACATGCAAAACTTTAATACATTTTCAAGGAGTCCACAAACCACCCTGAGGCCTCAACATAGACACCCCAGAGATCTAGAGACAAAATATCAAAATCTCAAGGCTTTTAATTGCTTAGTAACACTGCAGAGGCATTGGATTGTAAATTTCTATGAACAGGGACTGTGTCTTATTCATTATTATGCCTCCATTGACTAGGAACATTGTAGGGATTCAAAAACCTTTGGTTGCATTGAACTGATCTATAGTACAGTTAACTGCTGTATTAGTTAGTTATTTCCACATAACAAACAACCCCAAAAGATAATGGCTTAAACCAATAGCCACTTATTTAGCTCATGATTCTGTGAGTTAGTAGTTTGGACTGAGCTCAGCTAGGTCCTTTGGTCCCAGCTAGGTTCTTTCGTGTGTCTTCGGTCAGTTGTGTGTCCACTACAAGTTGTTTTTGCTGATATTGGTAGGGCTTTATGACATATTTGGGATCTTGACTGGGACAGTTGGATTGACTCATCTGTGGTCCACATGGTCTGTCATCTTTAATCAGTGTGACATGAGCCAGGTCACATGATAGATACAGGGAGACACATACCTTCATGCTCAGGGTGACTTGACTAGTTTCAGATGCTAAGGACACACTCTGTCAAGGGTGTCAAGGGTACCTTGCTGTCAAGGGTAACATCACCTGTGGGTGGCATGGAGGTGAGCAGTCCAGAGAGATTGGCAGTGGCATGGTCACTGGGACGAAAAGGAAGCTATGAATAGCAGAGGAACAGGGGTAAAGCATGGAAGATCAGTGACCATCAAGCTGACCAACTGCAGAGTTTTAGGCTGTAGCTCCAATTATATGTGAGGGCAACGTTCTCAGTTTTCCACTATCACCATCAGGATTATGCAGCCTGGAATTCCTGAAAGCCAGGAGGATGAAGCATTGAGATACAGGGTAATACTATTGATGTGATGCGTGTATACCGAAGAGGGTGAACACAGGAAGCCTTCTCACCACTCTTCCTCCTGACCAGAATAGAAGATCCTTCCTTGAGCTTCCATGGCCTTTGTACGTGCCCTCATCTGTAACACAATTGCCTATTTAGCTGACCATATTTCCCATAGAACGTAAGTTCTGTGAGGGCGGAGACCTCATCTATACCACTATAATTCTCGGGGTCCAGTATGTAGTTGTTGATCCAGTTTACTTACTACTCTCTTTTATGGATAATGTAAGAATTTGAGGACAGAAAGAAAGTGACAGGTCTAACAGAGCAAGATGAAATGGTTAGATCTGTTTCCCCATCATCCCACAAAAATCATCCATAAGATTTATCCCATCTCTAAAAGTCTCGGAATCTTCTGATTCAACTTCAAGGCCAGGTGTTTTCAGGGGGTGTCAGCTTGCTTATGATGGATCTACCAAAATGTAAGCGATTTTGATGTAGGTGGAAGGACAATGATAATCATCGTAAAGAAGACGTATTGTTCCTTTCAACTTGGATTAACCTGGATTTTGTTTAAGAGATTTCCAATTAGCTTCTTGAATCTGCACAGTTAACCTTTTATGAGCTTTCGCTTCAGACTCTTTCTCTCATCAAGCCCTCAGCCCTCATTTCTGCCCATGGAGCCTCACAGGAATAGCTGGAATCCAGCCTCCTGAACAGCTCCTGAGCATAGGATAATTGCAATATAATTAATGAATTAAAAAGAATGAAATGTTTTAAATGCTTTCAATATTCCCTTTCCTGTAATTATCTACAGGAAACATGTTCATTAACAATCTTGTGCTGACAGCCCCCAGGCTCTGGATGAGCTAGCTCACCTTCCAATAAGAAAATGAACCGATGACCTCTCTCTCACAGGCCTCCAACTTCCATGGGGAGAGGGGTGGCCAAAGCAGGACCATCATTTGGAAAATGGTTGGCCAGATCAGACTCCCTCCCTCACCTTCAGTCTCAGGGCACCTTGACTAGTCCCACATGCCAAGGACATTCTCTCTACCTGTGTCTCCCCAGATCTGTTTTGCAGAAACACAATACTAGTTGGTCCCTAGTAAGTATCTTTTATCTCCTATTGTCTTCCCTTTGCCTTCAGCTGGAAATGAGCTGAACCATTAATTCATGGAAATCTATTCATGACTCAGACCCTTTAACCCTGTGCCTTGCAGTCAAGGGTAACATCATCTATGATAGAGAGCCAAAAAGTATTCAGATCCACAGGGCATACCTGGCATAAATGCCTGGGGCATTTTGACCATTCATATTAAGAGGAAACATTTATATTAAATAAAATATTGTTATCTTATGGAGTAGAATTTAAAACACACATGAATTTTAAAAGATAAAGCATTATACTTTGAAAAATCATGCTGATTGGGGGCTGCTTCAGACTGGGTCCCCAGTTGCTCCAGGGATACTTGGCCACTGACCACATCACTGGAGACATTTGTTGTTAAGTATGGTCTACTGGGATTTCCCTACAATAGTACTTAGTTGCCAGCCCAGGGCAACTAATCTTATACTGTGGAATTTCCACCAATATGACAAACTGTAAGAGGGACATTTTGGGGTAGAGTTGCATCCCAGAACCCCATCAGTTTATTTATTTATTAGATATGTGAGTTTCCAAAATGTGCAAGGTACTAAGCCAGGTCCGGTGTAGAATATGTTGATGAATGACACGGGGACTGTGTATTCAAAGATTTTATAGCCTAGTGGGGGGAGGTAAGATTTGTACCTATAAATAGCTGTCATAGAGACAGGGCTAGGAAGTGTGAGAGAGGAGCAGTAAAAGTGCTATGGAAGTCCAGAGGAGGCAGATACTATCTCCAGTCGAGGGGATGTGAGTCTGTGTCGTAGAGAAGGACGATCTTCAGCTGGAACTTGAAGGATGGGTAATGTCTGGATGGGCACAGACAATGCAGGAGTATGGTCGCTACCACGCCAGGAAACAATCCTTAGCAAAGGTTCAGAGTCTGAATTCAGGGAACAGGGGTCTCTCCAGGATAGACCAGGGCTGAGTATACAGTTGGGGTGTGGCTGCAAGGAAGCAAGGCTGGAATTAAAGTTTAGGAAGTCTATGTGGAAGAGTTCACGTGGCACACACAATAGGTTGAACTGATAGCAGGTTTTCAGCTTATGAGTCAAAGAATCTTGATGTTTCAGAAAGACAGCTGTGCCGCGTGGAGAAGCATGGTTTAGGTGTGTGGAGTGAGAATGGAGGTAAGAATTCAGGTTAGGAAGTTGGTTAAGTAATTCATGCAGGCAACAAAGAAGGACTGATCAGACAACACCGGATAAAATTCTGCCATCTTCATTGTATACACAGGAGGAATCAGGCTGCCATTGCACCTTGGAACAAAAACAGATTGAAGAGTAGAAAAGTTGTGATATGCAACATACTGAAAAGGACTGAAAGTTATTGGAAAAATCAATCTGTTTATATAACCAAACTATCTGAGTATATATTTTTGAGATGGGGGAAATTGGTCACTAATAAAAGATTTACTGGGGATCTTCGGAATGCCTACAAAATTCTGTTTTTGGTACAGGCACTTAGAGGCAGGCTGGTGGGGGATGCTGATTAGATAAATTGGACAGACCACAGATTTGGGCAGCTGTCAGTATAACCAAATGAGTTGAGACAAGTGGGCAGTTTAAGAGTTTGTTGATGTCGGGGCAGGAAAGGATCTGGGCATGCTACTATCAGGTGCCTTTGTCAGGGGTCCCTGAAGTGGGTGCTGCACAGAGTTCAAGGCAGGCAAAGATGGTCAGTCAGCCACAGAGACAGAAGCAGTTATTTCCAGACCCTCAGACAACTCCAGAAGGCTCTCACCACCCTGCCAATCTGAAGTCAGCTGGAGGCTTCTCAATCCTCTGAGCCAAGGCCAAATTGTGTTGTGAGTTTTCTTGCTTCTCTAGAGGGCCCACATTTGTTCCTTTGTTTGAATCAAGCATCATCTTCATATCCTAAAGATGATGTGGTCTCTGAATTAAAACAGAAGGTCAAGACTTCTGATCTCACAAGGGTAACAGAATATGGCTTCTGGAGTCAGGCCAGTTGGATGGACTTTTTACCCCCTTTTCTTCTTTTCTTGCTATCTTTTACTGGGTTAGTAAACTTGGGTAAGTTTCTTAAAAATGTCTGAGGTTCAGTATCCTTATCTATGAGCTAATGTTATGATAGTATTTGCCTCCAAGAGTCATTGTGTGGATTAAGTTAGATAATACATGTAAGTCTTTAAGCAGAAAGCCTGATATTCATTGACTACTCAGCAGTGGTTCCTTACTATTCTTCTTATTATCATGGTGGTTTTTGGTGTGCTGTTCTCAGATTGTCTGGCAAGTTAGTCCTTATGGAACTATATCACCATCTCATTATTTTCCTGTTTGGTCATTGTCTCACAGTTGGAAGTTTCTTGTTTGTTTGTTTTTTAAGGGACTAAACCCACACCGTTCTTGGGAAGTTAAGTGAAGTGTATGTATTACGCTGGATTATTTGGTTGCAAGTGACAGAAATCCAAGTGGCTCAGACAAAAAAGAGAATGTGTGGTCTCATATAACATCCTTTAAGGATGACTGGAGAAGCTCAAGTTGAGTTTCAAGAATCTATGTTTTGCATGTCTATGCTCTGATTTCATCTGTTGGTATAGTCATCAAGAGATGCAAGATAGGGCTTCCCTGCTGGTGCAGTGGTTGAGAGTCCGCCTGCCGATGCAGGGGACACGGGTTTGTGCCCCGGTCCGGGAAGATCCCACATGCCGCGGAGCGGCTGGGCCCGTGAGCCATGGCCGCTGAACCTGCGCGTCCAGAGCCTGTGCTCCGCAACGGGAGAGGCCGCAACAGTGAGAAGCCTGCATACCACAAAATAAATAAATAAATAAATAAATAAATAGAGATGCAAGATAGCCCCCAGTGGATTCAGGCTCCCATTCTACCAGGTGAGCAACCCTTGAAGAAAGATGTCCATTGGATGGACCTGGTTCTCCTGCCCATCCCAAGTCATCCTCTGTGGCTAGGTGGTTTGAATAAACTAATGAGTCAGGCCTAGTTTGTGTTCCCACCTTTGGAGGCAAAGGCTGAAATGAACCTCTTAAACCCCACGGACTGAACGTGAAAGGGGGCTGGTTTCTAGCATTGTGGTTCTCAAAGTGTGGTCACTGGGACAGTAGCAGTAGCATCAACATCCCCTGGAAAACACCTAGAAATATAAATTCTCAAACACTATTCCAGACCTTTAAAATCAGAAACTCCGGAAGGAGGGTTCAGGAATCTGTGATTTAACAAGCCCTCCATGTGATTCTGATGTATGATCAAATTTGAGAATCATCATAGAAGAGAATGTATGAACAATTTCCAGAAGAAGAAGGGACAAGCAGAAACAACCGATGCCTAGCTTGCAGGCTAATAAATCACCATGCCCATTTGATAGAAGAGGAGCCTGAAGATCCAGGAAATCATGGAAATAGACCAAGACCTCATGTCTAATAATCAGCTCAGAGCCAGACTCAGATATTCTGGTTCCTAACCTAGCACTCCTTTCACCAAAGCACTGTAAAAGAAAATGAGAGAAGAAATTCCTTGCTCTGAGGCATTGCACCTGATTGTGTAGACTGTTCATTTTTTAAGGAGACTTTTTCACCTAAGTAACCACTACCTAATAGTGGATTGTCCAAATGTATCTTTAAGACGCGAGCTTCTCTCCTGCCCTAGAGGGAATAAGCCCCTGAGAAGTGATGGGTACGTCAGGTATCAGTTTCCATTCCGTGTCTGCTCACATCCCAGAATACTTCCCCATGCCCAGAGGTTCTGCATAGCCAGATGACATGATTATCTGAAGATGTTACTGACTCTAGGGCTGGATTATTCATATTTTACATTTGAAAATCATCTACCAGTTAAGGTCAAATGAAATGGCCTTTGCAGAATGAACTAGAAGTCAACAAGAATTTATTGGGCAGGGAGTATGTGACCAGTGTCATCAGTCATGGCTGAGCTTATGAGGGAGGGAGAAAGCACAGGCACTTCCCCAAAGGAGATCCCAATTCAGTCTGGCAGATGAGATGAACACAACTAAAACAATTAGAGAATTCTACAGGCAGTCTTGTCCTTCAGTTGTGTTGCTGTGTGCCCAGCACCCAAACCTTCTTTCTGTGTTTGGGGAGTTTTCCACCTTATAAATCTTGATGAGAAACGGTCTGTCCTGCTATTGAAGTGGAAAAAGCCCAATGTAAACTTCCTTATTAAACCAGAAAATGAGACCATGCTTGACCAGCCAGAGGTGCCTACCTGAAGCTAGTGGCATAGGAAAAAAAAGACTGGGATAAAAATGCATCATGGTGGCAGACGTGACATCTGCCTGTTTCCAGGGCACTGGTGACAAAGGTGCCAGAGGTGGTACCAGAAGCCCTGTGCTGGGGGTGGGATGATGCTAGCTCTGAAGCCCAACGTTAAAACAGTGGCGCTATCATCCCTATCAGACTGCTGATGTTTGCTAAGGGTTTTGGAGGTGTGGACTCCTTTGGTTTTCTAGGCCTTCCTAGTAAGACTGTGAATTTCTCAATATCCTTCCAATAATTTTCTATTGGGCTTCAGTTTCACCAGAGTTCAGTTTTTGTTGCTTGCCCCTATGTGTCCTGGCTGAACAGGACCTCCTTTCTTTTCCTCAGTGCATCACGCCCTCTCTCACCATGGGCTTTGTGCAGGGTGTTCCTTCAGCCCAGGCCACATTTCTCCCCTTATCTTCCATTTCCTGCACCTAGTTAACCGCTCCCTACCCTCTAACCCTTCAGACCCTAGCTTGAGCACCGTTTCTTCATGGCAGCCTTCCCTGTGTTCCTGGAGTGTTTCTCCTCTTGTCCACCCTCAGCACCCTGCACTCTTCCTTTGAAACACTATTCAAGTTTGTAAATGCATGGTTCTTCCCTGCTATCTGTGTCCTCAAACTAGATCTCAGCTACATGAGGATAAAGACTGTGTCCTTTCTCCCTGTTGTATCACCATTGCCTTGCATAATTTCAGGCACATGGAAGCTGGGTACCATCTGGGGTTGTCGAATGGGATGAGTAGATGAAGATTGTTAGGATAGGTGGTATACACTGTAAATAACGCAGGGCTTCTGAAAGCGCTGTAGAAACCAGAGTAGCCAGGGAAAGTTTCCCAAAAGAGATGGAACTTGAGTTGAATCTTCATTCTTTTTTCGTTTTTCTGTTTTTTTTTTAGCAGTACGCGGGCCTCTCACTGTTGTGGCCTCTCCCGTTGCGGAGCACAGGCTCCAGACAAGCAGGCTCAGCGGCTATGGCTCACGGGCCCAGCCGCTCCGCGGCACGTGGGATCTTCCCAGACCGGGGCACGAACCCGTGTCCCCTGCATCGGCAGGCGGACTCTCAACCACTGCGCCACCAGGGAAGCCCGAGTTGAATCTTGACATCTTTGTGGAATTTGGACTGGGGAGGACAGGGGGAGCACATCCCAGATTGACAAAACAGCATGGTGGCAAGAGTAGGAGAGGGATTTTTCATTGCTCACTCAGAGGACAGGTGAATGGTTTACCTGCTGAGACAAGGGGTCTGTGCAATAGAGGAATAATAGGTTAAGTTATGTTGGTAGAAGAGGGTAGATTTTGATATATTTTTATTAAAGGAGACTAATCCTGGCTCTGCTGTTTTTAAACTATTTGGTTCTAGGTAGGTGCCTTATCCTATCTGAATCTCAGCTTCTCCATTTGTGAGACAAGAATAACACCTAGTCCATGATTTCCTTGGAGTGAAGTATATGGTAGAGTCATTTCTAATGTTCCTTCTGAAAATCAAAGATGATCATCTCCTGCTAGGAACCCTTCAATGGCACAGTTTCCTACAGAACAAAGCCTGAGATCCATAGCCAGGTTTCGAGGTTCTTAATCATGGGACTCACACCTACTTCTCCAGCCTGGCTTCCTCCTGATCCAACTTCAGGCATTATTTACATTTCCCGAAGCTTTTTCGCACCTCCTGTGTTTATACATGCTCTTCCCTCTGACTGTAATGCCTTTTCCTTTCAACCATTTCCCTTTCTAGCCCATCTGATGAACTTGTATTAATTATCCATTTAAAGCTAGTTTATGTCATCTCCTCTGTTATTCATTCACATTTAATCATTTTGACTCCCTTCATAGCCTACATTCATGTTGATGATTTGCTTTTTCACAGTTTTTTGTACTCTAGCACCATCGTTATACCTGGAACATAATAGGTACATACTAAATGTGTATTAACTCAAATCCAGTGTGAAAACCACTGAAAACTAGACACATTCATCTATTAAACACTTGGCATGTATCTATTATGTTCTGATTAAACATTAGACATCAATAGTGGTGGTGGTGATTTTAGTAGTACCACTAAAGTCACCACAAAAATCACCACCACTTTGTGGTAGAACCACAAAGACTTGTGAAATCCTGGTGATGGAAGAGACTTGGGGAGTATCTAATCCAATTACCTCCAATGTCAGAGAAGGCAACAAAGCTCCAGAGAAGTTGGGAGTTTGTTTAAGGTCACAAAGTAATTCATAGCAGAGCAAGAGAAGAATCCACTTCATATGATCCTTAGCTTGGGAATAAGTCCATATCACAATCTGTTTTCATGCTTCTTATGATTGTAATTATTCTGCCTCTAGCCACATTGGTTAACTCCTATTTTTATAGCTCTAGCTAATGTTATAAGGGATTAATATTCTTTTTTTCCTTTCTTTATTATTATATTATGTGGCTGCGACTAAGTCATAGCCTGTGTTTTCCCCTGTTTTTAACATAGGGATACAAAGAGTGACTTCCTAATATTTGAACAGTTCATAAATTCAGAAAATTTCCATTTCCTCCCACCTCCTTTCCTGCTGCAGCAATTCTGGAGCCATTGGGTGGTGAACCTGTAACAGGAGAATGGATAATTCTAAGTGTGCATCTGAAAGAAATAGTTTGCCTCGTTTGGAACAATGATCCATCCTGTAATTGAATAGAAGACTTGAGACAGCATGAATGAGATCATGTCTGTAAAATGGTCTGAACCCCTCACAGGCAGCCACTCCATAAATACAAGGTTGTTCCAGCATTTGTGACACCACATAGTATGAACACTAGTCATTGTGAGAGGAAAAGAGTCTGCACAGGGTTTCGTAAATAAAAGCTTGTGTGCTTGCTTAGCTCCGGCTTTGCTCTGGCTTCTGGGCCAGTACTTTACCCTGCTTTCCATCTTCCCACTAAAAGTAGCATGAAAATGTTGGAAAGAACTCAGCAACATGTGCCATTCATTCAGTAATTCATCCAGTGTTTACTGAGCGCCTACTACGTGAGAGCCGTATGCTAGGTCCTCGGTAGCTTGATGAAGTCTCTGTCCTCAAAGCCTTATCCCCATTCCTCCCTCTGGCCCCAAGAAGCTCTGACCTCAAGTGATTACTTCCTCCACACTGAACCTCTTCCTTTGTGCCATGAACTCTCAGAGCCCACATTTGTGCAAACATTTTGTGCAGGTCATTTTGGAAGAGCCTCAAAAATAGGAACCATTTCCATTTTTTGCCAGCCCCCTCCCCCCAAAAAAATGTCTTGTTGGTGAGAAATTGCCGTGATACAGGGATAAAGTAAGACCATTTGCTCAGTCACTCATTCAACCGATACTTACAGAGCTCAGGACTGTATTCAGAAGTCCTTGATTTCAATCCCAGTTCTGAGTATGTCCTACCTAGGAAACTTATAGTTCCCTCATCTTTGAAATGGTGGCAATATATGTCTCTAATTATGAAGCTTCAGAGAATTGTCATTGGTAGCCATCCTTCTTCGCTCCTTCTAGTAACATGTGCTAAGTAGCTATTTACTCCCAGAAAACTTCACGTTCACTAGTCCACTATACATGGACGGGTTACCTGTAGTCCCTGTCATCATCAAGGAGCTTGTATTATGTTTAAGAAGACAAGACATATATCCAAAGACATGTATCCAGAAAACCATAATATTCATCAATTTATGATTAACACCAATTTAAGACCTTGTACATAAAAATGCTAAGTATTTATGGATGATTGACCAACTGAGTTAATCAAATAATCCAAGAAACATTTGTCAGGCATTACTGAGTTCCTGGCCCTGCATGCTGTAAAAATTATAAGAAGTTGGACCACTTCTTAACAGGATGACCTGAGAAGGCTTGACTGAGGAAGTGATGTTTGAGACGAGTCTGAAAATTCCAGGTTCCATGAGAGCAGGGACTTTGTTTAATTTGCTACTGTATCCCTGCACCCAAGACAGTAGTTGGCACATGTGGACACACTCTGTGTATTTGTTCAATGAATGAATGAATACAATCACAATGGCCATGTGACAAGTGCATGTGGTGGGTAGGAGCTGGGCCAGCTTTCTCCTAACGCAGCCACCAATCTGAAAGTCCAAGGAGCTCCACTCAGCTCCAGGACCACACGTGCAGCCCTTCACCTTGTTGACCTTCAGCGGCATTGTTTGCAATCCTGCATCTGCACTAGAGACTCTCCTGAGATGTCTCCCAGGCTTAATCCCCTATATTCAGAGTCTGAGGGATGGGGAAGGAATTGGAGACTCATGATTGGATCGTATCCCCACAGCCCAGAATTTGCCAGCATTTGTCCAGGACACTAATGGAACCGATCTCGAAACATGTCCATACCTCTCCAGTGGCTTTAGGCCACCTCCACCTTTCAAGGTTCCCTAGGCCCTGATCAGTGTGAGCAGATGCTACAGCTCCTTTCTGTCATGACTGACTGGGTGGTCTTGGGTGAGTTACTGCTCCCCACTGGGCCTCAGTTTCCTCAACAAGAAACTATTGAGGCTGGTGTGGACAATCCCCAGGGGCCTCCTCCCTCTGCTGTTGTGTGTCATATCTTGCACTGTTTCGAGTCAGCAGTAGTCATCACCATGACTAATGTGTTCTCGGGATGGAGCATTTCTGCTTAGCAAGGGCCTGCAGGATGGAGTGGGTTTCTCTGTATGTTCCTACCAGGGTGGAAAATGCCCTTCAGCTCTCAGAGACGGGCTTCAGTGTGGAAACCTGCCCATACCAGGCATGATGGGCCCAGCCCCAGGAGATGCAGGCTCATGAATTTCATGGCAGTGCTTGGAACCTGAATCCTGGGCCCCATCCAGGCTCTAGGTGGGAGGATGTTGTCACTCGGAAGTCAGTTTCACTCAGTAAATGGAAAATTCCACTCCACCCAAGCGATAATACTACATGGATCCAGGAAAAGGCTTTGGTTTGAAAGATCCTGAAACAGAGCACATCAAGAGAGGTTCTCTAAAGTCCTACAGATGCAGGACTGAGAAATATTTTACTGCGTGGCATCGGAAAAATGACTTACCCTCCCTGCTCCTTTCCCTGCCTCTCTCAGAAAAGGTGCTAGGGAGTTACAGAGGATTTGAGATCCTCCTGGACACACTGGAGTGAGCTTGACATTCATCAAACTCTGTGCCTTTTAGACTCATGGCTGTGTCCTCGAAATTTTATGTGACAGTGGATAACCATTGTTGTCTCTCCAAAGTTCTGTTCCTCCCTCTAAAATGGATACAATGTCTCCTGCCTCCCAAGGCTGTTTTAATAATGAATAAATTAATACCTGAGAAATAAAATGCTAAAGGGGCAATGGAGTAGCATAGAGGAAATAGTAAAGACTTCAGATTCTCATGGGCCTGGGTTCTAATACTTTCTCTATCCTTCTAAGATGTGTAACCTTGGACGAGTTACTTGACCTCTTGAGCTTCAATTTTCCAGTCTGACAAATGGACATATATTGCAATATTATCGTGGGGATTAAATGAGATGCTATAAAAATAAATAAAGGGTAAAGTGTGTAGAACCGCATGATTTAAAAAATGAGATGCTATATGAGAAGTATCTTACGTGGTGCCAGGCACATGGTAGTCACACAGCAAATACTATTTCCTGTCTCCATTTCTCTCTGTATGAACATACGAAATCATAGACCTATCAGTAAGATGCATTGTGCAACGTATACTGTTTGTGTTTCTGAGGTGCTGAGGATGCTCTGGGCTTACTGGAGGTTTTAGGTAAATAAGAGAAGGAGAAATTATTCTGCTTCATGGAAGCTCATGAGGCCTACCAGGATCATGGGAACATGAAAAGCAGTGTCTCAAGCCTAACCCTAAGAAGAAAACTTATTTTCCATTACTATCATTTTTAAAATTTTTAGCCTTTGGTGCTGTCTAGAGAGCAGCAACAGTCCCAATTCCCCTCCTCCAACTCAGTTGTTAGGTTATCAAGATCAGGCAGAAAGATAAAGCTCTTGTTACCTTTCATCAGGAACTCCTGGCTTCTTCTTGTGGATCTCAGCATTTTGTACATTCAGCCCCTGTCAAGTAGTATCCCCAGGTGGAGAAAGGTGCCCCTGCAATGCCAGCATCAAGGGCATCCCGGGTCCCACGTGTGTTTTCTCCAATGACCAGCAACCAGGCATCAAGATAAAGACGACTCCAGACATGCAAATCCCAAGCAATGACTAAGATTCATGTCTGCTATGCTTACTCCTTTGCCGTACAATTAGCATAGATTCTGTTTTCTAATTGACAAAGCAATACTCGACTGTAGGTCACTTTATTATCCCCATTATATAGATGAAGACTTGAGCTTAAAGAGGTCAAGTAAGTTGCCCAAGCTCAACACACTAGTAAATGACATGGTTGGGATTTGAATCCAGGCTGTCTGGCTACAGAGTCTGTGCCTTTGACTTCTGCCCACTCCTGCCCCTCACCTCTGTTCTGCGAGTAGCCACAAGGGTAACACAACAGCCCTTGGAGCTGGTGCTCAGCTGAGGTTGACTTCATTGCATTTGGGTGAGCTCATCCTGAGCTTGTTTGTCATGGGCGCTCCTACTTTTTGACCAAGTTAGTTGCTTCCTTGATGAGGGCTTCGGATGAAAATTCCGTGGAGTAAGGGCATGGGATCTGCAGCATACAAGGAATGGGGGCCTGCCACCCTGGCAAAGAATGAGCATTTTACCACTGACGTTATCTGGAATTGTCTAATAAGAAACCAGTCGAATTTTAGTTGATCTTACTGTTTTGTGTTTATTGTTTATCGATTGTATTATTGTTTTAAATTCTCTACAGATGCCATGCCCTCTTATTGCCTATACCTAGAGTGGACCACTCCCCACTGCTCCACCCTAGGGACGGAGAGTAAAGATTCTAGGATTCACTGCCCCTCTTAACCCCAGACCCCCACATTAGCCAAAGATCTCTGCTTTCGTGAGGTTTATATATTGGGGTTTGGACAAAGCTTTGGCTGGGAAACAGGTTCTACTCCTAAAAGAGAATTTGAAACCACTAGCCAAGATATTTTTTTTTCCCTAGAGTTCTGTCCAGTCTCAACATTTTACGGTTCTAAAACTGCTCTCCTCTGGGAGGAGAGATACAAAGCACTGATTTTACGTGAATGCACGAATCCCCCTGAAGATACTTTGGGAAGGACTCATGGATATTTTACATTTCATGACAGTTATTCCTGATGTGGGTCTCCATGACCCTACCTTCCCCTTTAAAAACAACAAATTAAAAAATCTTTTACTGTGTGTTCACTCTTTGCCAGGCACTGTGCTAGGGGCTGGCATTTCAGGGAGGGAAGGGATAAATATGATTCTTGGTCTTACGGAGTTTGGGAATAATGGGGGGACGAGAACAAAAAATAATCCCAAACAGGTATACAGTTACAAATTGAGGTAAGTGCTAAAAGGACAAAGATGATGTTATTATGGTCAAGAATGTCAGAGGGTGTCATAATTTAGATTGGGGAGGAGTAATAAGATCCTTGCTGCTAAAGTAATATTTAATCAGAGACCTAAAGAAAGATTAGTGATAGATGGCAGAGAAGTGCAAGGAACAGCATTCCTGGAAGCAGGAACAACAGTTGCAAAAGCAGTGAGAAGGGCATGAGTGAGGGTCCTCTGGGAATGGCGGCAGTGGTGCAGGGGGAGAGGGCTGGGAGTAGACCAGTGGGGCAGGCAAAGGCCACATTTAACCAGACTCTAGAGGCCACGGCAAGGATTGTGGGAGTCCCTAAAAATTTTCTTTTAAGCAAGAAAATGCCGTGGCCCAGTTTTTATTTTAGAAAGACCCCTCTGGCTGTACCATGGAAAACTGAGTCACTGGAACTTGCTGAATAATCCTGAAGTAGCTTTGTCACAAAAATAAATCTGTTTCAGAGTTGTAAATTCAAGCTTTTGGGTTTGCCTGAGTCAGCTTCAGGCCTTTTGTACATGGAGGCCCAGGGCTTAGAAGGTCTCAGATACATCGCCCGTGGAGTTCCATGCTACCGGCTGATGGGTCTCCCTCCTTCCCTTCCTCCACTGGGTGAATCATAGCTTTTGTCCAGGGTGGGTGGATCCTTCTGCCAGCTCCCACCCTCCCCATCCCCGTCAGAGGAGGCAGCTCTGCCAAGTTCCCCTCCAGAGCCAGGGACACCACCTGTCATGCTGCATCCTCCTCCTACTCGGACATCTGACAGCCTCCGTGACTCGTGAGCTGGGGGAGCACAGATCACTAAAGCTGAAGGGACCTTAGAAACCATCCAGATCAGTCACCCAAATTACAAACAGAGGGAAAGGAAGGGTGCCCTTAAGGGCCACAGTTTTACCTAGGAGCAGAGTCAGGACCCAGGGAAGCTGCAGTGGAGTTGTGTGATAAATGCCTCCATCAAGGGCTGGTGCTGGAATTCGAGTTGAGACACTGTAGGTATTGAAATGTGCTCTGGAATGGGAGTCTAGTGAACTGTGTTCCAGACCCAAGTGCCAGAGCTTGACCTTGGACAAGTTTCCTTCCTTTCTGAGCTGCACTGCTCTCCTCTGTATCATTTAAGGGGATGGTACTGCGGACGTCTGAAGTCTGTTTGAGCCCTCACACTGCAAGACTGCAGGACTCTGGCAGGGACCTAGAAGGGGGCAGACCTGGTGACAGGGGATGTCTGACTAATCTCTGCAGTGGCTCTCCTCCCGTCAAGCTTGAAGAAGCTAATGGAACTGCTGCTGTCAGAGGCCATTCGTCCCCACATCCACACACACATGAGGGTACACCCCCATGTCACCATCAACTCAGGGGCCCAACTCAGCTCTGCTTTTCTTGACAAAATCACCCTCATCCCTGGAAGTTCCCCATTCCCTCTCCTACGTCAGAACACATCTGCCCATTTCTCATCTCCCATGGTACTCAATCCCAAAGCTGGTCCATCTGTGACCACATCTTACATAGGATATGAATGGTGATGATGGTAGTGATGGTGATGTTAATGACGATGGTGGTGATGATGACAGCATTGACTGAGACATCCACTTCACTTGCATCTCCTCATTTAATCCTCCTACCATACTGTAGTTAAAAGCAACCATACGTGCACCGCAGTGTTCGCAGCAGCACAGTTTACAGTAGCCGAGACATAGAAGCAACCTAAATGTCCATTGAAAGATGAATGCATAAAGAAGATGTGGTACAAATATACAGTGGAATATTACTCAGCCACAAAAAAGAATGAAATCATGCCATTTGCAGCAACATGGCTGGACTTAGAGATTATCACACTAAGTGAAGTAAGACAAAGACAAATATTACATATCACTTATATATGGAATCTACAATATGACATAAATGAACTTATTTATGAAGCAGAAACAGACTCACAGACATAGAAAACAAACTTATGCTTACCAAAGGGGAGGGGGAGGCGGGATAAATTGGAGATTGGGATTAACAGATACATACTACTATATATAAAGGAGATAAACAACAAGGACCTACTGTATAGCACAGGGAACTATACTCAATATCTTGTAATAACCTATAATGGGAAAGAATCTGGAAAAGAATAGATATATACACACACACACATATATAAAACTGAATCACTTTGCTGTACACCCGAGTCATTGTAAATCAACTACCCTTGGATAAAAAAACCCCCAAAACCAAGGAAAACATTTTATACACGAGAAGGTGGAAGCAAAGAAGAGAACAAGATACTGCTACAGGCGATGCCAGTGGAATTCAGCCTCATCTCTAGGCTGAGGTTGTAAATAACTCACTATACTGATAAGGAGTTCATAAATAAATATCTCCCCTGCCCCTGCCCAAGCATGAGATCTTTGCCATAAACCCAAAGAGGGATGTGTGGGAAAAGATCAGTGTGCTGAAGGAGACTTCATGGCAGAGGGGAGGTCTCAGCCATGCCAGACAGGCAGCTGTCCAATCTGTGCTGAGTCTGGGCTTGAGGTTGCCCATGGTGAAAGGCATCCTGGCCCCTAATCACAGAGGCTTTGCTTCCCGGCTGTCTCTCATTCTCTCCTGTTTTCTCTCCTACTCAATAATGTTTATTTGGGTCTTTAAGAAAGTCCATTACTTTCATGTGCATCTCTGAAAGAATCATTCAGATGGCCCTCCTCAGAGCCCCTTCCTCTACATAAATGCATATACATAGATGCGTGGGCGCGCACACACACACACACACACACACGCACGCACGCACACACATGGAGACACTAAAAAAATCAGCTGATGTAAAAAAGAGTAAATAATAGAAGTACTGTGTATAACTCTGAGTTCATACGATTGTGCATTTGTGTATAAGGGCATGGACCTCATACAGCATAAACCTATTTTTGTAGGTTTATGAGCTGTGTCTATGGAGGTGCTTATGGAATATGCAAGCTTCCCTCCTTCCAGTATAGCCTCCCTGTGCCCTGAGGGTGGAATAAGTTTTAGGAATCGGGGAGGGAACAGACTTCAGTTTGTTGCTCAGCTGTGGGTGCCATGTTCTCTGTAGAGTTGGTCCTTTGGCTCTAGGGCTTGATCCTGGCCTCCCCTTTCCAAGGCACAGCTATTCCACAGGGCTCGGAGGTGCTGGCATAGTGGTCTCCCTGACTATTGAGAGGCGGTGGCTCTCTCCTTTCCCTACTCAGGGTGTCCTCCAGGCCAGGGTGTGCCACTCAGCTGCATCTCCTGTCCAGGCAGGAGAAGCTTAGTCTCTCCGCTCCCTCCCTCCAAAAAAATAGACCACTTCCCTCCTTCCTGTAGGCTTCTAAGATGTTGTAGCATAACCCTCTCAAAGGCCCAAGTAATAAATGTCAACACCTTTCCTGGGTTATGGTGGGGAAAAGGATATCAATGTAAAATAGCATATTTTCAAAGTAATTTGTCCTTTTCTATAAATTTGTTTAAAAGTCAGAAAAGAGGGCTTTCTTGGTGGCGTGGTGGTTTCCGAAAAAAAAAAAAAAAAAAAAGTGTCAGAAAAGATTCTGGAAGAATAAAATACGGCCTGAAAATGAGGAGCTCTATATTTTTGGTCTATTGTTATGGAATATACATATAATAATTAAGAAATAATAATAAGGGGCTATTGTAGGGATGAAATGAAATAAGATAGTGCAGAAAAACACTAAGTGTCACGCTTGGCACATAGATAGAACGTGTGTGTGTGTGTGTGTGTGTGTGTGTTCATACACTCCTGCAAGGCTCTGGTTGGGCCCAAGGGATGGGACAGGATGGGTGACAGTGCTTTCCTTTTCTCTGAGACAAGTGATTTTCAGACGAAGCACTTCTCATGACTCTCAGACCCAAGCTGAGACTGTAATTAATAGCTCTTCCTCACTCAACCTAGATTTCTTTCTCTCATGCTCCAAAATGCTGGCAGCCTGTGCACTTCATTTTTTGTTTGGCCTGAAGGGGCCATTTCCATTGGCTGAGGTGCCAAGTGCCCCTCTGCCATGGCAGAGGTCGTGAAATGCACGGCCTGTCCTGGACAGGTGCTTACGGAGGCCTGAGTGCTCAGTGCTTCCAGGGCGACCTGGCTTCAGCCCAGTGCAGGCAGCATGGGGGAGGGGCTCCAAGGTCTGCCAGCCTCCCTTGTGCTTCTTCGCACAGAGCTTCACAGCTAAACGTCCGGTGGGATTTAGTCAAGATGTGTCATGTGTTTTCAGAGAGTTTACCAAAAATCCAAAGTAACGGCTTGCATAATATGGTGAGATGAAAAGCATGTGAGTTTCAGATTAAGGCACACCTATATAGATTTGAGAGTTGGCTCTGACACACACTGGTTGTGAGATCTTAGGTAAGTTTTGGACCTGCCATAACAAGGATTGGTATTTTGTCTTTGCTCTTCCAAGCACTATGGGCTGACCCATAGCATAGAACTTTCTCCACTGAACTTAATCATCCACTTACTCAACTGTATCTCTACTATAGATTATTTGAGAGGTGGGATTGTGTCTTGTTCACCAATGTAATCCCAGTGGCTAGCAAGGTAACTTCATTGTAGGTACTCCATAAAATATTTGGTGAATCAGTCAATCAACTAATAGGTGGATGGATGGATGGATGGATGGATGGATGGATAGATGGATGGATGGATTTCTCTAAAGTAGATATTCCCTCATTTGTCAAATGGCAGAAATACCATCTACTTTGTAAAGATTTTAAATAAAATGAGAATCACTAAACCCTTGTCACAATCCCTGGTATATAAAAGATACTAAGCAAAACCTGGCTCCTTTCCTGTATTCATCCACACTTGCCCTCAGGGTGACATGTTAACTTCAGCAGATCTTGCTGGATACCAGCTACCCATTTGTGAGCTTTCAGCATCCTGGTTCCTTCCTCATGGCCAGGACCATCTTTAAACACTGCAAACCTAGTCATTTCACTTTTCTACTAAAATCCACAAAATGATGCCCCCAAATCAGTGAGTAAAGCAGATTGTCTATCCGTCAATCATCAAAATTCTCAGTGTAGCCTACAAAGTTCTGTTTAAGTTGATTCTCACCTACTTTCCCTGCCCTGGATTGTGCCACTCTGTCCGCCATCCACACTGGCATTTTTTTACACACTGGGCTTAGAACACATGGGACTGCTTTCTGCTCTGGACCTTCACGTGTCTTGTCTCTCTTGACTGCAACAGCTCTGAACCTATAGGCAAGGTCAGGACTCCTTTTATAAATGCTCATAACTCCATTGGTTTTTTCTTCATTAAATACAGTTTAAAATATATACATTTATGTGATCACGTGATTAATGCCAGTCTCTGATACGGATTCTGTCTGCTTTGCTATATCCCTGCCAACTAGCACATTATCTGACATGTAAAAAGGAGTCAAAGGATATTTGTTGAAGACTGAAAACCCTAATCTTCCCCAAATCCTGCTTTCTTGCTCCTCCCCTGTCGCATACACTCACCAACAAAGGTGTGTATATCACCCTTTCCAGTCTACATTTAGGGATCCCTTGTTGTACTTTCACCCCTCATTCTGATATGCTCACTGGCAAACTGAAACTGACCCACATATTCTGATGGATACTCAGCCTTCATAAGTCCTGGGAAACTTTTTGATACGCTTTCTTTTTCAGATCCAGTCTCCTGCCAGGGCACTAGTCAGTTGCTCCAACCTACCTCTCTGAGCTCATTTTGCCTGTTTCCTCCCTCCAGCTCATAGCAGTTACATCCCAGGAGACTGAAGTGGAAATAAGCGGCAGACATGGGAATTATGGAGACGCCAAAGAGGACCTTGCTGCATCTCAGTAGATCACCAGGTACGTGGCCTTTCAGGTGCTGCAGGTCAACAGATGATGCCCTAAGAGAGGAATAAGGCAAAGTTCACTGAACCCAGCTATGAGGTGAGTCTTCGCATAAAATCCCCCGGGGACAGTCAAGGTGAGTGTCAGGACATGCATTTATTGAGGGAAGAAATGCATAAAGGTGACTGAGGAACTGGGCATATGAAGTCGGAAGAAAAACTGTGCACATCCTTAACAGCAGCCCTTGGAACAAAAGCTTCTTTTCAGACTTTATCTTGGAACAAGTCACACTACAGAGAGGAATCCTGTCCCAGCAGGAAACTTCCTGGTCGTGTGATTTTTTTTCACTTTTTTTTTTTAACTTATAAAGACTGTTTGGGGCCTGGGTACTCGAAAAGAGAGAGTTATTTACAGCATGTCACTTTGAATCAAAGAATGAAAATGCCCTTGGGTCTGGGAGCATAGTTCCTGCACAGTGTAGAAGGAAAAGTGTGTTTGGAGATAGATTGGAACCCCAGTGCTGCCACCATCTGGCTGGTGGCCCTGCCTGAGTCTCGCCGGCCTGCCTGCCTGCCTGCCTTCCTTCCTTCCTTCCTTCCTTCCTTCCTTCCTTCCTTCCTTCCTTCCTTCCTTCCTTCCTTCCTTCCTTCCTTCCTTCCTTCCTTCCTTCCTTCCTCCCTTCCTCCCTTCCTCCCTTCCTCCGTCCCTCCCTCCCTCCCTCCCTTCTTTCCTTCCTTCCTTCCTTCCTTCCTTCCTTCCTTCCTTGAGTCTCACCTTCTTTCTGTGGCTGTTTCTTTGTCATTAAGTGGGAAGCGTTGCGCACATATACACAAGGTTGATATGAGAATAGAATGTGACGATGTGTGTAAAATACTTAGGGAGGCCCTCAGGAAAGGTCAAACCCTTTCTCGCGCTATTCAGATTTGGTGAATTTCTTGAGGAATTTTGAGAAGGAGGACCTTGCCAAATTGGGTGAGAACCATCCTGAACAGCTTCCTCTTGGGTTTTGTTGAAGTTCCTGCCATTGGCTGGAGCAAAAGCTTGCATTAGAAAGTCAGTCTTTTAATCCTCATTGCTTAAATTAAACCTGAAGTGAAATCTAATTCCAAAGTGGAATTATTTTCCCTGAGAAAATTATATAGAAAGTCATTTAAGGTACACGTGTACAACTAGAGAGATCTTTAGATTTTTCACCTGTGTATCCAATTCATGATTGAGAGTTGACATCTATTCACTTGAATTGTCTCAGATGACATTTTATCTCCATTCCTGCAGCCATTTCCTCAATCTAGGCTTCATCCATTCAGTTTAAGGCTATATTTGAGCATCTATCCATATGTTTAGGTCTTTAATACCCCTGGCTGGATTTCTGCAACAATCTCCAAGCCAGCCCCCTATGCCAATTCTTCTTTCATAAGCCATACGAATTATCTTCTTAAAATCCTGCATTTGTACTGCCACCCGCCCTGTTCCCTGTTGCTTACCAATAAATCTTAACGTTGACTATGACTTAAGTCCAAACTTCACAGATTTGAAGGTCCTCCAAAATCTAGCTCCCCATGACCCATCCAAATATCCCCCAACGTTCCATGCTCACCAGTCAAATCAAAATTATCTTTTTCATCCCCAAACAAGTCATGCTGAGTCCCAGTTCTGAGCCTCTGCTTTATGTCCTCGCCTCTCCTGAAATGGATTCTCTCATTATTTGCCTATTGTTGAAGTGTATGTGTATTCACATCCTACCCCCTACTTTGATAAAGCATATTACTGTCTTTTCAATATTCCTTTCCATTCTTCAAGGTCAATTCAAAAGCCAGCCTCATCTAGGAGGCCTTTGCTTATCTCTCCAGTTCATACTGACCTTTCTTTTCTGAACTCCAAATACATTTATAATTAGTCAAAAGAAGATTACCATTTAGTTATTCTCAAATGCTTCATATAGTGCTTTGTTTTGGTGGTGGTTGTTTTTCTGTGCTTTCAGAAAAATAGATGCCTGCTGAGTTCAGCCCTATTATTCTAAGTTCTTGGGAAGTTACTGGCTGGATCTTGTGAGTTTGGGGAGCTGTTTTAAAACTGGCTGGTGAGGAGGGAGCTACCTCTTCTTCCTATGCCTCTGTCCATCCTCTCACTCTTTCCTAGTTCTGCCTGGAAAATTCATTGCAGCACTTTTGCTAGTAGATGAGGTCACTCTGTCAAAACTTCTGTGCTCATGTATGGCTCTCCCTTTGACCTTTCTTTGTACTGTGGTCAGTCGCCTGCTTACCATCACAGGTGGCTGATTCTGAGGTTAGCTCCTGAGTAGATCCAGCCATATCTCTGTTTTTATTCCATTTCGCCCCTGCTGTCAACTGGGTGAGTGTCCAGAATTCTTGACTGGTAAAGACAGTGGCTTGAGGCAGGTTTCCAGTGTCTGATTCCAACCTCTGGCCCCACCCTTCACTCTCCACAGAGTTATCCTTTTTCTTTTCTTTTTCCTTTTTTTTTTCTTGCGGTACGTGGGCCTCCCACTGTTGTGGCCCCTCCAGTTGCGGAGCACAGGCTCCGGACGCGCAGGCTCAGCGGCCACGGCTCACGGGCCCAGCCGCTCCGCGGCATGTGGGATCATCCCGGACCGGGGCACGAACCCGCGTCCCCTGCATCGGCAGGTGGACTCTCAACCACTGCGCCACCAGGGAAGCCCAGAGTTATCCTTTTTATAGGCATCACAGACATTGATGTCTGACTAGCACATAGAAATCATATTCTCCACCCGTCTCACTGGACACATGATAAAATGATGACTCGGAGGAAATGTGATTTTTCTAAATGTCTCAGAGCAAAACAGAGAAAGGATCTCAACCCAGATCTCCTTCTTTTTTTTTCTTGCCTAACTCACTTTCAAGGATGCCGTATCCCAGTGCACTCAATGGGAAATCTACCTTCTTTTGACCCCCAACCTGAATCATAACCATCTTTGATGCAAATAATGACAAATTAAATTTATTAATATCACTTTATTTGCAAGTCATTGTGTCATTGTAAAAAGGAAGTCATGTTTCAAGGAATGCGGTTAACACTTGATGGTATGACAATGGGTACATTGTGAGACAGTGGAAATCCTCCCCTGTCCATGGAGCCTGGACTTGGATCCCAGCCCCCTGAAGTGCACAGGGATGGGGTGGGTGGGATCATGCATAGCATGAATGAGAGGGCCGTGAAATGTTGCCTTAGAGGAATTAAGGAAGGAACCTGGAGATCAAGTTTGACAGAAGCTTCCTTGACTCTAATAACGCCAGGCATAAAACACAGAATCCGAAATGAAATGCTGGATTTGAAAAAGAAAAAAAAGAAGTGACACAAAATTAAATGGCCAGAAGCTGCTGGCAGTGTTGTGACTTTGACTTGGATTTTCCCAAATGATTTAATTCCACTTAAAGCCCAGCTCAAATGTTGCCACCTCCATAAGACCTTTCTCAATCTGCATTGTCAAGGTAAATTGTTTCCCCCCTCCAGCTGTTGTCATAGAATTTGTTAATATTTCACTGTTGGCTTGTGTGTCTTATGTTTTAGCTAGTTATATATTTGTCTGTCTTTCCAATAGATTGAGAGACTCTTTGGGACAGGAGCTCCCTTAATACATATTTATATCCCTTAGAGCCTGGATGGCAGGTATACAGTGTGCTACCTCTCCCTAATTCCTTGCTCCAGGAAGACATTAATAATCAATCACAGCATTCCTTACAATACTGCTTGGAACAGGCCTCAGGATCCTTCCTAACAAAGCCCCTTAAGCTGACTTTATTGATTAACCAGATTTTTCATGCAAAAGAAATCTATTCAGTGTATCTATTTATTACAAGTAGCATAATGGCTTACACAGTGTTGTTCAGTTAATATTTGTTGATATGAACCAACTCCTGAAAGGTATATCTAAAAAGAAGGGCTTAGGAGATTGGTAGGTGGGACAAGCATGGAATGAGCTGGGGCAGAGAGGGACCTCAGTCATTAGGACCTAGAGTGTGGGTTATGGGAGGAGAGTCACCCAGGACACAATTTTCTGATGGTATAGCAACCTCAGTATTTAGGGTCATTGCATCGGCTGTGCATGGCAAAATCAGGTCCAGGCAAAGATCTTCAAATCATTCACAGACAGACAGTTAGGCTGCTTTTATCATTGTGGCAAAGACAAGAGACATTCTAGAAGCATTGTTTGTAGGCCTGCAAATGAAATTTGCAAGCTCTATATCTGGAACAGATTAAATGAATGAATAATCCAAGATGGCTCCAGGGACCTACTCTCCAAGTCTCACGTGTCTTTGTCATGTTGGCTTTTCATCTAAACCTAATGCTTCATTCATCTCTTATTTTAGATTAACCGATCACTTCAATTTTCTTTCCTGGTAGTTTGTTTAGCTAATTAAGTGTATTCCTACTGGACAGATTCTTGACTTCATGATAAAACAGGTGTCGTTGGCCGTTTATGAAGGGACTGACTTTGGGTCAGGTGTTCACTATGCAGCAACATTTTGATGCAAAGAACATCCAGTTACCACTCCTCTTGGTAGCTTGGTGTGGGCGGATTAGTCCGAGTTAGACAGATATGGAGGTATTGGCAGCTTCCATGATGGACTTCTTAGTATAGTCCAGCACCATGAAAAAGTCTGAGAGGTGCTAGAGTAGGGGGTAAAGTCAGGAGGTCAGTCCATGGGAGTCAGCAGAGGGAAAACAGATCCTGGTACAGGGGAAATTACCCAGTGCTCGTATCTGGCACCTTGAGATTAGTTAAGATTATCATCAACCAGGTTGAGTTTCAGAAAATAAATAGATTCTTGGATCTATGATTTGGTCTTTTTCATCAATTTTGGAAAATCTTTGGCAGTTAGCTCTTCTAATACTTCTTCTGTTCTCTTCTCTCCTTCTGGGACTCCAGTTACATCATATGTTATAGACTTACATGTACCTTTTTAAGTATTTTTTCTCTGTGTGCTTTAGGTTGTATAGTTTCAATTGATTTGTTTTGAAATTCACTGCTCCTTTATTCAGCTGTGTCAGGTCTGCTGTTAAGCCTAGCCAGTTAATTCTTTCTTTCAGATACTGTACTTTTCAGTTTTATAGTATTTATTTGGAACTGTTTTAGAGAATCTTTATCAAATTTCTCAATTTTTTTGTCTGTTTTTTCATCCTTATATTATTTTACCGTATATTTATAATTTTTAGAAGTCATTGTCTATTAATTCTAGTATCTGGGTCACCTGTGGGTGTGCTCTTATTGACTATTATTTCCTCTTGCTTATAGATAAGTAGCAGTTGCCTGTTTTTTTGCAGACTTGAAATTTTACTGTATCCAGATATTGTGTTTTAATCAACCATAGAGACTGGAGTAAATATTATTTTACCCCAGAGATACAAACCCTTTGCTCAGTGAGGAAGCTAGAATAAGGACTTAAAATTTCAATTAAATTCAGTCATGAGTTGGGTTAGGTCACATCTGAGTTTCAGTTTTATTTTGTTTCAGTTCATCTCTGGTTTCAAATGTCTAAGATCAAGATGTATCCTGTGCATATTATTGGCTCTTCTCCCTAGCTGAACTTTGAGCTCTGAGGACCATTAGGTGAAGGAGATTGTTCTTTTTCCAGCCCAGCCATCAACCTCCTGCAAGTTCCCCGTGCACTCAGCAAGCGTCCTGTGGGGAAGAATCAGTGGGTTGGGAGAAGGAGTGTTGCGTTTTGGAGGTGAGGTCCTATAGGTTTCAATTCATCATACTAGGTCATATGACAATGAGAAGCTTTGCTGGCTTATCATTACCGTACAAGACTCTGTGCCTATGACAGACATAACTTTTTACTTTCTCTTGCCTAAACATGGCAGATGCTGCCAGACAGGAAAGCAACCACTATTCTCTGCTCATGTGTGGAAGGGCTCAACTCTCTCTGGAACTTAATTCCCTTAGACTTCTTTGTGTCTATGGCCCTCTGATATCTTTTAAAGATGTATGATATTTTCTGATAGTTTTCGTTGTTGGAGCAATAGTCTGTCTTGACCTCCTGCGTCCTAATCAGAAGTAGAATTCTCTCTGGCTGTCATTACGGTCATAGTCTAAGACCTCTTCATGGAGGGGCTGGGATGCTTATATTTATTCTCTTGTGAGGTTTGGCTGCAATAGATATTTTTTGGTAGGTTCTGAGACGGTCTCATTTGTTATTGCTGATAACACACATCAGACTCTAAGTGGCTTACAACAGGTATTTATTTTCTTACTCATGAAACTTTGCATTGGCTGTGGTTCGGCTGGTGTCATCTGGGCTTGGCTTTAAGCAAAGGATTGGATTCAAGTATGATCCACAGACTCCAACATTCTCTTTGTCTACCTGGGATATGCTCTTCTTACGGTGGGTCTAAGATGGTCAATAGAATGGTGATATATTAGCAAGTTTAATATACTTGCTAATGTCACATCTGCTTACATTCCATTGGTCAAACCAGGTCACTGTGCCACGGTCAACATTAATGGGACCTTAGGGAAGTAGATTCCACCAACAGAGGGAGGCACTGTAAAGGCAAAGTATGTGGATGTAATCCTTTTACAGGAGAATAAAGAATTTGAAAACATATTTCAATGTACCATGTTAAAGTAGGAAAATCAAGGCACAACTGCATTAACAAGAGCCTGAAAAAAGCTCTAAGCTTCTCATATCCATAAAAGGAATCCCTGACTTTTTTGCATTAACCTTTTTGTACTGAGAACCCATATAATAACCCCCACCCAAGAGAGAGAAGAATAGATTTGAGACAGATAAAGCCAAGATGCTGACCTTGCTCCAGCTGGAAATGTTCCTCTCACCTGTTCTTCCCAATTCAGATGCTAATGGACAAGTGAGTCTATTAAGAAAAAGGAAAACCAGGTGCCTCATTAAACAAACAACCCGACCAGAGTAGCCCAGAAAACTCACAGAATTGCTGCAGTTGGTAGCATGCATCTCTTTCTGTGCCTTAGATTTTGCCCATGTATAGTAGTTCTCAAACTTGAGCAAGCAGCATAATTACTTGGAAAGTTCATTAATCAGAGTCCTGGACCATGACCACAGAGTTCCTAATTGAGTTGGTCTTGGGTGGGACCCAATTTTCATTTCAAACAAGATTT
This sequence comes from Neophocaena asiaeorientalis asiaeorientalis, assembly GCF_003031525.2. Lineage (NCBI taxonomy): Eukaryota > Metazoa > Chordata > Mammalia > Artiodactyla > Phocoenidae > Neophocaena > Neophocaena asiaeorientalis. Next base: position 5,735,640 of record NW_020175018.1, on the reverse strand, counting down.
CAGGTGATGTTGATGCTGCTTGTCTGGGAACTACAGATTGAGGATGACTTCCATAGGTCATAAATCCTCCAAAGCAGAGACATTTCATGAACTCTCCTGAGAACTGTGGGAAGGCTCCTTCATCCTTGAGTTGCCTTGATGTTCTGCCAGGGCTCCTGTTGGGCTGAGGATATTCATCAGGCAAAAATGTATGAAGATGCAGCTTGGCGTGGTAGATACAGGCTTGTGTTAGGATTGCTGAGTTCTAGTCCATTTGTGCTATTGACCTGTTTTGTAAAAAGCCTTTTTTTTTTTTTTTTAATCTTCCATCCTTGGCCCCCTTTGCTTTTTCTTTCTTTTTTAACATCTTTATTGGAGTATAATTGCTTTACAATGGTGTGTTAGTTTCTGCTGTATAACAAAGTGAATCAGCTCTACATATATATATACATATATATCCCCATATCTCCTCCCTCTTGCACCTCCCTTCCAACCTGCCTATCCCAGCCCTCTAGGTGGTCACAAAGCACGGAGCTGATCTCCCTGTGCTATGTGGCTGCTTCCTACTAGCTATCTGTTTTACATTTAGTAGTGTATATATGTCCATGCCACTCTAAAAAGGCATTTTTATTTCTCTATATCTAGGTTCCTCACATGCTAAAGAAGTCTAAGCACTAGATAACTCGTTGAGTTAGTTGGACTTTAAGAAATCCTTTATTCAAAAATAAATAAAGAAAGAAATAATAAAAAATAAATCATTCAAAAATTACATAATTTTATCATCATACTATATGTAACTCCATGACCTTGGGTAATTTCTTAAACTCTGCAAGTCTCAAGTTTTTTTCTTTTTTTATTATCCTTCTCTCACCCCCCTTTCCCCTTTGGTAACCATAAATTTGTTTTCTGTGTCTGAGTCTGTTTCTGTTTTGTAAATAAGTTCATTTGTATCATATTTTACATTCCACATATAAGTGATATCATGTGGTATTTGCCTTTCTCTTTCTGACTTACCTCACTTAGAATGATAATCTCTAGGTCCATCCATGTTGCTAGAAATGGCATTATTTCATTATTTTTATGGGCGAGTAATATATATATATATACACACACACACACACATACATATATATATCACACATCTTCTTTATCCATGCAAGTCTCAGTTTTCATCTGTAAAATAGATAAAACAATTGTATTTACCTCAGAGGACTGTTGTCTGTGAGAATACGAGATGATACATGCACCAATAAATGTTTGATAATAGTGTGTTATTATTGTTTTAAAATTATTAATCATATAGAATTGCTATGGTATTTAAGGAGAGGAAGAGAGAACACTTCTGGAAGAAAGATAAAGAAAAGTTTCGGGCTTCCCTGGTGGCGCAGTGGTTAAGAATCCGCCTGCCAATGCAGGGGACATGGGTTCGAGCCCTGATCCAGGAAGATCCCACATGCCGCAGAGCAGCTAAGCCTGTGCACCACAACTACTGAGCCTGCACTCTAGAGCCTGTGAGCCACAACTGCTGAGCCCATGCGCCACAGCTACTGAAGCCTGCCAGCCTAGAGCCCATGCTCCACAACAAGAGAAGCCACTGCAATGAGAAGCCCGCACACTGCAACGAAGAGTAGCCCCCACTCACCATGACTAGAGAAAGCTGGCACGCAGCAGTGAAGACCCAACACAGCCAAAAATAAATAAATTAAATAAATAAAAATAGTTTCAAGGAGAAAGGAGCACTAGAGCTGGGTCATAAATATCAAGTAAGATTTGGGTTCATAGATATTTCAGGTGGGGAGGGAAGGGCAAGGTAGGGCAAGGGAAGCAGCATGAATCTGGACATAAAGTTGGAAAAATACAATTTGTGCCTAGTGAACAGGAAGAAGCTAAATTTGGTGGGAAGTTACATGTGTAAAGCCACGTAGTGGAAAATAATAGAAGACTAGAACTAAAGCAAAATAAGGGAGACCTTAGTTTACAAGGCACAGAATTTTGGACCTTTCTGGGGAGTCAATGAGGAATAACAATGTTTAGAGAAGAAAGTGCTAATTGTACTTGGGTATAATCTTAGCCCTGCCACTTAAGATACTTATGATCTTGGGTTGCCACTTTGACATTCTGAGGTTCAGTTTCCTTGTTGTAAAATGGAGAATATATGTACACGCTCGCACACACACACACACACACACACACACACACACACACATAGTGCTGCTATGAGGATTAAAGAAGGATATTTACATGAACTCATCTTTAGCAGTGCTCTGCATAAACCCTAAGTTAATTCTTTTTTTAAAATTATTTATTTTATTTTATTTTTTTAAAGATTTTTAGGAATTTCATGTAATGTCTGAAGCATTTATATTAACATATTTTCATACAAATAACCCAAAGAAAATTTAGTATTAGTTTTTTTTTATACAGCAGTTTCTTATTAGTCATCAGTTTTATACATCAGTGTATACATGTCAATCCCAATCGCCCAGTTCAGCACACCACCATCCCCACCCCACCCCCGCAGTTTTCCCCGCTTAGTGTCCATACATTTCTTCTCTACATCTGTGTCTCAATTTCTGCCCTGCATACCGGCTCATTTGTACCATTTTTCTAGGTTCCACATACGTGCATTAATATACGATATTTGTTTTTCTCTTTCTGACTTACTTCACTCTGTATGACAGTCTCTAGATCCATCCACATCTCAACAAATGACTCAATTTCATTCCTTTTTATGGCTGAGTAATATTCCATTGTATATATGTACCACATCTTCTTTATCCATTCATCTGTCGATGGACATTTAGGTTGCTTCCATGACCTGGCTATTGTAAATAGTGCTGCAGTGAACATTGGGGTGCATGTGTCTTTTTGAATTATGGTTTTTTCTGGGTGTATGCCCAGTAGTGGGATTGCTGGATCATATGGTAATTCTATTTTTAGTTTTTTAAGGAACCTCCATACTGTTCTCCATAGTGGCTTATCAATTTACATTCCCACCAACAGTGCAAGAGGGTTCCCTTTTCTCCACACCCTCTCCAGCAGTTGTTGTTTGTAGATTTTTTGACGATGGCCATTCTGACCGGTGTGAGGTGATACCTCATTGTACTTTTGATTTGCATTTCTCTAATAATTAGTGATGTTGAGCAGCTTTTCATGTGCTTCTTGGCCATCTGTATGTCTTCTTTGGATAAATGTCTATTTAGGTGTTCTGCCCATTTTTGGATTGGGTTGTTTGTTTCTTTAATATTGAGCCGCATGAGCTGTTTATATATTTTGGAGATTAATCCTTTGTCCATTGCTTCGTTTGCAAATATTTTCTCCCATTCTGAGGGTTGTCTTTTCGTCTTGTTTATGGTTTCCTTTGCTATGCAAAAGCTTTGAAGTTTCAATAGGTCCCATTTGTGTATTTTTGTTTTTATATCCATTACTCTAGGAGGTGGATCAAAAAAGATCTTGCTGTGATTTATGTCAAAGAGTATTCTTCCTATGGTTTCCTCTAAGAGTTTTATAGCATCAGGTCTTACATTTAGGTCTCGAATCTGTTTTGAGTTTATTTTTGTGTATGGTTTTAGGGAGTGTTCTAATTTCATTCTTTTACATGTAGCTGTCCAGTTTCCCAAATTATTTTTTAATTATTTTAAAATAATGTACATCTATGGAAGAGTTGCAAAGGTAGTACCTAGAGTTCCCAGATACCTTTTCACCCTGCTTCTTCACCTAATGTTAATGTTTTGTATACTGATGCTGTGTTTATCAAAACTGAGAAATTAACATGTGTTACTAATATGAATACTATTAACTAAACAGCAGACTTTGTGTTTCACCACTTTTTCTCCTAATGTCCATTTTCTATTCCCAGATCTGATCCAGGTACCATGTTGCTTTAGGTTGTCATATGGCCTTAATCTCCTCCGTTATTTGCCAGTTTCTTGATCTTTCCTTGCTTTTCATGAACACACCTGGATGCATTTAAAGAGTATTCAGGTATTTTGAGAATGTCTCAAATATGACATATCTGACTCTTAATTATTAGATTAGAGCTAGGTATTTAGGGGAAGAATGTCAAAGAGATGATCACATAAAATCAGGGATATGCAGGATATATGCAGGGCTGGCTACATAATTTTGGGGGCCCAGTGTAAAATGAAAAGATGAAGCTCTTTGTTCAAAAAGCAGGAAAAAAATGCTCAAGATACTAAATATAAAGGTTTTCCTTTCTTCCACAATTTCTCTCTCAACTTTTTATGGTGTTTTTTATTTGCTCTTTATTTTATGTCATTCTACAAAAAGAAAAAAATAACATTTTAGATTATTGTCGTACATTTTATTGTTTATCTTTCTGTTGTGCAATGACAGTTTTGAGTACAAATATAAGAGCATTCCACTTGTATGCAGAATCATCAAAATTACACAATTTGTATTTTGAAGCTTGCACATACATACGTTTGGTTCTCACCAAAATGGCAGAAATGCTGCACAAAACAGTTTTTATTTCACTTCTTGATATGCACACATTCTTCCAACACTTTCTACCTTCTGCTCACTGATGAATAAGAAAAGCCTGAAAGAAAAAGGAACATGAGTGCCCGTATATTTCACTTTCCTTCTGTTATCATTTCTAGCATAAGTACTTGGCTGAAACAGGGAAGGATCATGAGTAAGAAAGGATAATGACAGGGTTTCTTGGTGATTTGTTTCACAGAACAGCATTGCTTTTCTTCTCTGTTCAAAGCAAGTTCTGGTTCTAAGGGGACATGTGGCTTCTAAGGGCTATTGGTCTCCCTGTTTTCTGAGTCATAGATGTAACACATTTACCTTGTATTTGCTTTGAGTCTTGCTGAACTTCCATGAGTCATGGGTCCACTGGAATCCTGTGCTCATGGGGCATCCGGATGCTCTATGTAAATAGGGTGGCAAGGAACGGTGGGTATGCAGATCTGCTCATACCCATGCTCCATCCCCTGTCAGACTTATAAAACACAGCTTCAAAGATTAAATCACTAAGAATTTCAGTGCACCAAAAGCAGAGCATCAAATCAAGCGTGGGACCCTCCTGAGTTTGGACCCCTGTGTGACTGCATGTCTATTGATATGTGATATCAACGTCACTGCTGTTCTTAACCTTAATCGGTTGGTTAAGGGGGCATCTGCCGGGTTTCTCCATTGCAGGGTTAGCATTTTTCCCTTGCCACAGTCTATTTGTTAGAAGCAAATCACTAAGTTCAGCCCACACTCAAGGGGAGGGGAATGGATCTTCATTTCCCAGAAGGAGGAGTCTCAAAAAATTTGTGGACATATGTTAAAACCACCACAGTAGTTAATAAGCATTTTGGAGTAGCCAGTGCTTTTTGAATCTCATAACTCAAGGGCCAATTTTGGAATCTCATGACCCACATCTTGCCTCCAGTTCTGTGATACTATGAGTCTGGCAGAAACATTGTAAAAGAGCAAGATAAATCTCACTGCACTAGGAATGCTAATCTCTTACCCGTAAGAGATCCTAGGTCTTAAGACTGACCCAGACAATAGGTAAAGTGACCCTCTACCCAGGGACTGCACTGACTTAATTTCCTTGGAAAATCTTTCCCTTTGTAGGCTATGGGCAGCACGTGGTGAGGCAGATTTCTATTCATAACATCCTCTCCAAGTGAATGACTGGGAGTAAGTCATTATCAGCCTATGGAGCAGGGAGCTCCAAGCCCGCTCACCCTTGGCGTGTACACTATCTCCGCCTGCCTACAGTTCCCCTCTTTTGGCAGATGCTGCCGGCACAAGACGCTGAGTGCAGGCAAATTATTTCCACTACTTCCTGAAATTAGCATTTCAGTACTGCATTCATCCAAGGCTCTTGAAACTCTTAATCAACAGGAATATGCCAACCTGAGACTAGGTCACAGAAGGACAGCCTAGAGATCTGGGTAGATTGGTGACAGCTGCTGCCCTCTCTCTGAAGAGGATTGGTGTAGAGATCATCGTGCTGGGTGACAGGAGGAGGGATGAGATGGTCTTTTAAGGTCTCTTGCAATCTGGGAAGTCTATGAATATCCCTACCAGCTGAGAGTGATTCTCCATGCTTTATTCATCACGAAAATGACGCAAATCCAGAAAAGCAGCTCTTTCAAAGGTAGGTGGCCACTAAACCAGGCACCCAGACACTTAGCACTCTGAAAATACTTGCTGAGGAAAGTCCTTGAATTAAAAAAAAAAAAAAGGGTCATTTCAGGAATGGATGGAGAAAACATAGTGTGCTTGGTAATACATGGAAATAGACTAATGGGTTTTAAGTTCAAAACCAGTGAGCTGTGGTTGCCTGGCAAAGGTATTGTAATTCTAAATTGTATTAATAGAAGCAAAATGTTTTAGATGAGGAAGGATAATTCCTCTCTGTGGTAACCAGACTAACTTGAGCCACCCTGTTCCATTCTTGTTATAACTGGGGAGTTAGGGAAAAGTGAGGATTTTCAGAGAAAGTTACCCCAGATAGTGAGGGGTCTTTGAATCATGCAAATGGTTAAAAAGCCAAAAGGACCAGTCATGTAAAGCTGAAAAACAGGGCTTATCGACTTATGACTATTATCACAAAGGTTGGAATGAAATGTGAAAGAAGTTCCAAGAAGCTAAGAACAAGTTCTAGTAAAGAACTGACAGTGATTTTTGTTTTAGTAGCAGATAAGGAGGATCTTTCTGACATCCACAGCTGTGCAATTATGGAATAGTGAATCTTGTCACACACTCATCAAAGGTGGCCTGAGATAATAGATATAAAGAATTCTGAAAAATAGTTTAAACGGTGGTCTATTCCTAAAGGGAAAGACTATTGTACAGATACCAGTTTTGTTCATATCAATCTCTAAGTTTAAGACAATTCCAGTCAAGATCTTATTAAGATCGTTTTATTTTAAAAGTTTTCAAATAGACAACAAACTTGAAATAACTTTACAGCAAATACCTGTATATCCATCACCTAGATTTTATCATTGACAAATTTAATGGTAGCTTCATTAAGATATGATTCATATACCATACAGTTCACCTATTGAAAGTATATAACTCAGAGCTTTTTAATATATTCACAGAACTGTACAACCATCACAAATGATTTTAGAATATTTTTATCACTCCTTCCAGAAAATACCACGTCAGTCCTCAGTCACTCCCCTTCCCACTCCCATCTCCCATGTCCTTTCCACCATCTTCTAGCCCTAGGAAGTCAATAATCTATTTTCTGTCTCTATGGATTTGCCTGTTATGGACATTTTATGTAAATAGAACCATACAATTCATGACCTGTGACTTAGCTTTTTACACTTAACATAATTCTTCAAGGTTCATCCACGTTGCAACATGTATTGATGCTTTATTGCTTTTTATTACTCCCACATATTCCATTATATGGGTATAACATGCTCCTTTTATTTATTCATCAGTTGATGACCATATGGGTTGTTTCCACCTTTTGACTACTATGAATAATGCTGCTATGAACATCTATATACAAGTTTTTGTGTAGACGTATGTTTTCATTTCTCTAAGGTGTGTATCTAGCAGTGGAATTGCTGGGTCATATGGTAACTCCATGTTTAACCTTTTGAAGAACTGCAAGACTTATTTCCAAAGTGCCATTAACATTTTACTATACTTGTTTTGTAACATATCTATCCATCCGTTGATCGATTTTTTCCTTTTTTTTGCATTTCAAAGGAATCTGCAAACATCTGTAGAGTCACTCTAAAAGCCACAGCATTCATATTAACAAGACTCAATATTTATTTATACTTTTTCTTCCCCTTGTAAAATTTACATGCAATTAAATGCACAAATCTTGACATATGCACTGAGATCTGTCAATTGCATCTACCTGTGTAACTCAAACCCCTCTCAAGATATAGAACATTCCCATTTTCCCAGGAAGTTTTCTCATACCCATTCCCAGTCAATCACTGAATTTACCCTCTCCCTAGATGCAATCGCTGTTCCAATTCTTTTCCAATGTAGGTTAGATTTACCTGTTCTAGAATTTCATATAAAATAACCCATGCAATTTGTGCATTTTAATAGTAACGTTTCTTTCACTAAGTCTAATGTTTTGAGCTATCAACACAGTTGGCCCTTTGTATCTATGGGTTCCACATCCACGGATTCAAGTAACCATGGATTAAAAATATTCAGAAAAAAAATTCCAGAAAGTTCCAAAAACTTGAATTTGCTGAGCACTGGCAACTATTTACATAGCATTTACATCATATTAAATATTGTAAGTAATCTAGAGATGATTTAAAGTATACAGCATAATGTGCGTAGGTTATATGCAAATACTACACCATTTTATATAAGGGACTTGAGCATCTGCGGATTTTGATATCCTGAGGGTTCCTGGAACCAGTCCCTTGCAGATACTGGATGCTGAGGGATGACTGTAGTTTATTCTTTTAATGGCATAGTTTTCCAGTATCTGGATATACATTGTTTTGTTTATCCATTGACCACTTGATGTACTTTTGGTTCAGTTCTAGTTTTGGGCTATTAAAATTAATGCCACCATGAACATTCATGTACAAGTCTTTGTGTGGGCATATTCTTTTATTTCTCTTATTTTTGGATTTGCTATATCATAGGGTAGGCATGTACTTTATCAGAATCTGTCAGAACTTTTCCCACAGCAGTTGTACCATTTTATCTTCCCACCAAGAATGTAAGAGAGGCTGGTTGCTCCACATCATTGTCAATATCTAATGTTACCAATATATTATACCCATTTTGGTAGGTGTGTAGTTATATCTCATTGTGGTTTTAGTTTGTATTTTCATGATGACTAATGATGTTGAGCACTTTATCATTTGTTCATTGGTCATTTGTATATTTTGTGACATGTATACAAATATTTCAGCTACTTTTTATTGAGTTGTTTGCCTTTTCATTATCAAATTATAGGAATTATTTACATACCCTGGATAAAGTCCTTTACTGTGTATTTATGAATATTTTCTCATAGTCTCTGGCTTGCCTATTTATTTTCTTAATGGTGTCTTTTGAAGAGAAGAATTTTTAAATTTTGAGGAGGTCTTATTTATTACATTCTTTTCCTTTTACGATTATGCTTTCTATAACCTGTTTAAGAAAAGTTTGCTTATCCCTGATCGTGAAGATCATCTCTCATATCTACTTCTAAAATATTTATGGTTTCAACTTTTAAGTTTAGGTCAATGATCCATCTCAAATAAATTTTGGGTAAGGGTTGAGATTCAGTTTTGGTTTTTTTTTCATATGAATATCCCATTACTTCAGCACCATTTGTGGAAAAGATTTCCCTTTTAACATTGGATTCCTCTGGTGCTTTTGTTAAAAAACAGGTAACCGTGTAAAGTGTGGGTCTATTTAGGGACCTTCAGTTGTTTTGATCTATGTGTTAATTCCAGTGCAAGTACCACAGGGTTTGATAATTTAGGTTTTCTATATTTTTTCTCAACAGTATTTTTTTAGGTTTCAGGGTAGAGGTCTTGCACATGTGTTGGTAATTTTTTCCTTAATATTTTATATTTTGATGCTATTGTGAGGGGAATTGTTTTTTTAATTTTATTTTCTAATTACATACTTGTGTGTATAAAAATACAATTGATTTTAAAAATGAAACCTTGTATTCTACAGCCTTGTTAAATTTACTTAATCCCTCTTGTGTAGCTTTTTAGATTCTATATCCTTTTCTTTGTAAACAAGCATGTCATTTCAAATAGTTTTGTTTCTTCCTTTCTGATTTTTGTGCTCTTTACACCTTGTTATTGCAAATGGTTAGGATTTCAGTACACTGTTGAATAGAGGTGGTAAGAGTGGGAATCCGTGTCCAGTTTCTGATCTTAGTGTTCAATATGACACCATTAAGGATGATGTTATCTGTAAGTTTTATAGATGCCTTTTATCAGATTGAAGAAATTTCCCCATATTCCTCATTCTCTGTGAAACTTTATCATGAATTCCTGCTGGATTCTGCAAAAATGCTTTTTCTGCATCTGTTGAAATGAATGTAGGGCTTTTCCCTCTTTTTCTGTTAATATGGTGAATAACATGCATTGATTTTTTAAAAAATTGAGATGAAAGCTCACATGCCACAAAGTTAGCCATTTTTAAAGTGAACAATTCAGTGAATGTAAAACCAACCTTGCATTCCTGGTATAAGCCCTTCATGCTTATGATAAATTATCCTTTTTAGGTATTGTATTTAATTTACTAATATTTTATTAGGGATTGTTTTTCTATGTTCATGTAGGGAATTGGTCTGTGATTTTTTTGGTAATGTCTTAGTGATTTTTGATATGAGGTTTATGCTAATCTCATACAATGCATTGAGATGTGTTCCCTCCTCCTCCATGATTTGAAAAACTTGGCATAATATTTGTGTTATTTCTTTCTTAAATATTTGGTAGAATTCACTAAAGAAACACTTTTGAGCCAAGGGTTTCTTAGTGATAAGGTCTTAGATAAAAGATTTAATCTTGATAATGTGCTATTCATATTTGTTTACAATTCTCATTCTGTTCACAATTAAGGAAATGAAATTTGAAACACAATTGAGTTATTTTTCATTAAGTTGAGTGGGCCTTCATATTGCATTAGTATCTGCTAGGCAGATGATACTGGCAAAAATAGTGTAAACTGACCTCTTAATCCTTGCAGCAAATACTGGTACATGTTCTACGGTTGTTGTCAGTTTCTTGTGTGTGGAGGATAAGCAGGAGGGTAGCCTATATCTCGTTAAGAAGAAACCTAAAAGAGATAATCACTGCCTCTTGCCCCAATACACAAACAATGAGGATGGCTGCATTAGTTTTCTGTTGTTAGTGTGTGACAAATTACCCCAAACCTGGTGGCTTAAACAATACAAATTTGTTGTCTTACAGTTCTGTAGGTTAGAAATCTGACACGGATCTCACCTGGCTAAAATTAAGACATTGATAGGGCTGAACTCCTTGGAGGCTCTAGGGGAGAATCCATGTCCTTGCCCAATCCTTGTCCCATGACCCCTTTCCCATCTTCAAAGCCAGCAACAATGAATTTCTTTGACCATTATTCTGTGTACATAGCTCCCTGAGATCGCACCTGGGAAAGGTTCTCTGCTTTTAAGGACTCATACGATTCTATTCAGCCCACCTAGATAATACAAGATAATCTCTGCCTCTCGAGTCCTTAACTGTAGTCACATCTGCAGTCTCCCTTTTGTCATGTAAGGTAACATATTCACAGGTTCCAAGAGTTAGGACATGGACATCCTTAGGGGACCATCATTCTGTCTACCACAAGGGAGCCTCTTGCTGGCTCAGTAGGACTTTTACTCTGTTTGGATGGTATCACCTGCAAAAATGTTTCTTCGTGCAGGCTTTAAAGACGACCAAACTTGCCCTTATAGTGAGAACACTGCCTGTTTCCTTGTCTCTGTGTCTAGCCATCCTCATGCAATTAAGTTTGTATTCTTTACTAACATTAAAGGGATGCATATCCTTTTCCTGTGCCTGTTGACATCTGCTCATCATAATAGTCCTTGTGACAACTGTGCAACCCATTAAAATTAGCCCAAGAAAAGTTAATGATATTCTGTGTTGGTAAATATTTGGAGAAATTCTATTTCTATATAATGTTGATGAGTTTGTAAATTGGATCTGGCTTTATTTGAAGAATGGTATGGCAGTAATCTATCAAAATTTCAAAAATGTGAATATTCTTCAACCCAGCTATTAGGTGTCTGTTTTACAGAAAATATTCTCACATTGCACAAAGGCAGGTACAAAGATGTTCTCTTCAACATTTGATATGGTAAGGCGTATCTGGAAGAGTTCCTGTGATCATTAAAGGAGCAAATGTTAAATATATTCTGGTAGATTCACACTTGGGAAAGTGACAGATTTTTAAAAGGATGAAATAGATCTACATAGACCAAAATGAAAAGATCAAGATATAGCAAAGTAAAAGAGCAAGATACAGTATAAAAGAATATGATCATATGTGTGAGTGATACATGTATATATATAAAGTCATGAAAAGATCTGGAAAGATATAGGCACAATTTCAACAATGATTTCCATTGTGAAGAGAACTGAATATGGAATTGGGTGTGCAGGTTTTGAAAGCAGTCTTTCATTTTTACTTATAATTTAAAAATTGTATTATAAAATGCATTTTTAAATAACAGAACTGTTAAATGACTGAATAAAAGAGCAAAAAGAAATCCATCTTTATTTTCAAGGTTTGATGACTCTATGGATTCCATGTTTCCTTCCTAAATCATAGAATCATGAAAAGAGCTAATCCAACTAATCTTATTCCAGGGATAAGCATTGTTATCTCCATTTTCTGGACAAAGCATTATGAATTGCCTTTCCCTAGGCCAGATGCAGGGAAGCGGGTCTGTGGGAGCAGCCCGAGATCAGTGGGTCCTTGAAGAATGAGACAGATAAATGGAGAACACACCTCTTCGCTTTGTAGATAAATGGAGAACACACCTCTTCGCTTTGTTGTGTGTTTCGCCATCGTGTGTGGTTGCTTTGAAATCTGATAAACCTTGAGGCAGGTGTGGGTGGGAAGGTAAAGTGCAGCAGGATGGAACGTGCAGGCATAGTTGGGATAGAACCTGAAGACCTCTTCGGGAATAAGGAAGCACAAAAGAGGAAGTGCACGAGAAGATGATCCAGAGCAGCAGGAAAGAAATGCCCGTGCAGTAGAGCCAGCAGTGAGACAGTCAGTGTCAGGCCTGTGCCACAAGCCTTAACAAGGGCTCCCTGGAAGGATGGCTGGGGGAGTCTGGGGTGACTTCCTGAGAGCCAGAGATATGGACAGGGAAAAAGTTAGAAGGTGGCAGCACCCCAGTCACAGAACGAAGGTCCAGGGATAGAACTCCCATCCCATCACCAAGTTAAGAAGGAGGGAGAAGGAGCTTGCACTCATGCCTTGGATGTTCTGGAGGGGATTGAATACCACTGCAGGGTAGACTGCATGCTTTAGGAGGGTGTGAAAATCTTAAATGTTTTGTTACCACTCCAGCACTAGCATGGTACGCTGCAGGACGTACAGTTGTCCCTCAAAAAACTCTCCTATGGGTGAATGAATATGTGTCATAGGCTTTGTTATAGAGCATCTTCAGATATTTCAAAACATCAAAATTCCAGCTCCATCACTAATAGGTTATAAACCTTGGGCAATTTATGTGATTTGTCTTGGCCTCAGTCTCTTTATCTATAATATAGCGATACAGTCATTCAACTCGTAGGGAAATGGTGCAAATGTAAATGGTAGAGGATACATTATGAGTATCTGGCTCATAATGAATAAGATTCCAGGAGTGTGTTATTTTCCTGCCTTAGTGGTTAGAATCTCAAGTCAGGGATCCGAATATAATCGAAGGACATAGATATCAAAGCTAAGGTGTCAAGCAAGGGCTTGGGTGTATAAAAAGCCCCAAGGCAGAGGTAAAGGAAGAACCAGGAAGGGAGGTGATCCTGAAGGTTAATTAAGGACTCAGGTAAATTCCCCAGCCCCTCACCCCCAGGTCAGGCTGGCCCCAGAGACTGGAGCAGGTTTGGAAGCAGGCAGGTCTGTGCGGGTTCCACACTCCAGAGCTGTCTGCCTCTGAGAGCTGGGGCCCGGGGGGAGGCGGCAGGCTGAGTGTACCATGATGTGGTGGGGCTCGGAGCAGAGAGCAGCTAAGAGACTGGCAGGTGATTTACAGCTTTAAGTGGCTGTCTCTCCCCTTCTGCAAAACTCTTAATTTAATAGACAAACATCTTGGGAAGAGGGATCGCTAGAGACAGGACTGATGGGCTAAATGCTGGAAGATTAAAGATCTGCAGAGGGGAGCACATAACTCTATTACGAAAACAGGAAAGAACTCCCATCCCCTCCCCCAAATGGCACACCTGAGACATGGCACCAACAAAGGAGGTGGGATGGTGAATGTTTCAGGGAAACAGACTCAAAGTCATCACACTTGAAAGGGACATTAGTCTCTGTATTGTCCAGCATCTCTTCACCTGAACATTTTGCAGGTGGGGAAACTGAGTCGCCAGGAGGTGAGGTGTCTCAGCAAGGTGAGTTTTTACAAAGTCAGTACTAAGATTTGGTGTCTAGGCTTCCATTGCATCATTTGTTCCACAGTGGAGAGTAAACTCCTAGTTAGGGCCAGACACGTAGTAGACTACAGGTAAAATATCATCAGAATTGGCAGTTATGTTACAACAAATACGATTAAGGGAACTGGAAACATTAAATATGTAGAAAACCCAGACGAGGCTCTTGGGAGAGGAATCTGAGGACTCTTGACCAGCTTCCACAGGGTTCTTTTATTGATCTTTAAGAAACTATATTTTGGGTCTTTATCTGACAGTATCTTCCCCCTTGTATTTAACTGTGGATTAACCACAGCCAGTGTTTCAAAATGTGTGAGAGTGTAGGAGGAAACCTCTTTAAGTTCACATACAGATATTTGTGTACATTGGTAGCAGTGATATACAAGTTTAAGTCCCATGTCTACTTCTGTATTTGAAAAAAAATACGTTATGTTTAATGTCATCTTTTAGAAGTAAACATCTTCAAACTAGCTATTTAAGTTTTAGGAATTCAACCTTAGAAATAATCATAAAACTGTGCATACCTTTTTTTAAATTGAACTGTAGTTAATTTACAATGTTGTGTTAGTTTCAAGTGTACAGCAAAGTGATTCAGCTATACATATACATATCTTCTTTTTCAGATTCTTCTCCGTTTTAGGTTATTACAAGATTCTGAATATAGTTCCCTGTGCTATACAGTAGGTTCTTGTTGCTTATCTGTTTTCTATATAGTAGTGTGTACTTGCTAATTCCAGGTTTCCAATTTATCCCTCCCCCTCCTCCCCCTTTGGTAACCATAAGTTTGTTTTCTATGTCTGTGAGTCTGTTGTAAATAAGTCCATTTATATCATTTTTTTTTAGATTCCACATATGTGATATCATATTTGTCTTTCTCTGAGGTTTTTCACTTACTATAATTTCTAAGTCCATCCATGCTGCTGCAAATGGCATTATTTCATTCTTTTATATGGCTGAGTAATATTCCACTGTGTGTGTGTGTGTGTGTGTGTGTGTGTGTGTACACACACACACACACACACACATATATA
>NW_020175018.1:5716462-5720452 GCF_003031525.2 Neophocaena asiaeorientalis asiaeorientalis | reverse complement strand
GTAATATTCCACTATATATATATATATATATATATATATATATATATATATATATATATATACCACATCTTCTGTATCTGCTGATCTGTTGATGGACATTTAGGTTGATTGCATGTCTTGGCTGTTCTAAACAGTGCTGTTGTGAACACTGGGGTGCGTGCATCTTTTAGAATTAGAGTTTTCTCTGGATATATGCCCAGGAGTGGGGATTGTAGGATCATATGATAACTCTATTTTTAGTTTTTTTAAGGAACCTCCATACTGTTCTCTATAGTGGTTGCACCAATTGACATTCCCACCAACAGTGTAGTAGGGTTCCTTTTTCTCCTCACCTTCTCCGGAATTTATCTGTAGACTTTTAATGATGGCCATTCTGACTGGTGTGAGGTGATACCTCATTGTGGTTTTAAGTTGCATTTCTCTAATAATTAGTGATATCGAGCATCTTTGCACGTGCCCATTGGCCATCCCCTATGTCTGCTTTTGACTGCGTGCACAACCTAGAGCAATTTATGTAACTAAATAAGGTCCAGTTTTCTGCTTTATATAGTGCGCATGATCGTAGTATCGACTTCAGCCGGTTGTTGGGAGACTTTCCCAGACTTAGTGCAATGCCTGGTCCACAGTGGGTGTTCAGTGGGAGTTAATTAATATTATTGCATACAGGTGTGGAGGGGAGGCTTTATGTTTGTCTGTTACTCCCTCACCTTCATCGAACATTCTCAGAAGCTATCTGCTTGGAGCTGCTTCTGGGAAAGGACCGTATGTACCTTCTCATTTTTAGATGGTTAGTCTCATTTTGAATACTGCTACACCTCCCGGCTTTTGGTGCATTTATCTTTACCACTTTGTGTTTCCTCTCATCAACCTCTGTGTGGAGGAACTTCATATTTTTTCTGTGTACTTTCTTTGATTTTTGTTCTTCAAAATCAGTTTTGGCAGACCTGTCCCTTGGTTTTGTCTACCCAATAGGTGATAGGTAATTATCGAACACCTATTACGTGCTAGATGTGATATCCCTTACGTGCTTTACAGTGCCTTACCTTTATACCCTGCAGTGTTCTTTGACGATTAAAAAAAGGGAATGAAAACAATCCAGGTTATATTCATTCTTCCTCTCCATTTGCAACATGTTAACTAACAGCAGAAGTACATGAAAGATTTACTGATTAAAACTTTTTCGCGGCATGAAGTTGGGAGGAAGAGCCAATACACTGAATAATAATCAGGATTCTTGGCAAGTGAGAACACTGGGTCAACTCTAAAGAAACAAAATGTGAATATGGACGAATATCAAGTGTTCACTTGAGTTCAAAACCCCAACTCTCTAAAGACAGGATGAAGATATGGTTTAGTAGAAAGATAGGCTAAAAGTCTGAAGTTCTATTTCTATTTAAGGGTGGCAATGAATCAACAGTGAGCTTTGATTAAGACATGAAATCTAATGCTATTGCAGGCTGAACTAAGAGTAGTTTCATGCTTAGTGAAGGAAAGTGATAACTGCACTCTATTTAACCTTGGTCCAACCGTATCTGCAATCTTGAGTTCAGTCTCAATTTAGGCTTGATGGTGACAAACCAGAGGGTGGCTAGAAGAGAGGAAGAAAAAGTCAGATCCTCAGAATAGCTGGATAACTTTCAGATTGTTAGCCTAGAGAAGGGAAATTTGGGGAGAAGTAACTTGGTAGCTATATGTAAACATCTGAATACTTATGCAGAAGATACTGAATGTTAGAATAGTACAATAGGTGGAAATTGCAGGAAGACACAAATCAGCTCAACATGAAGAATAATTTCCTGAATATTAAAGCTTCCTGCTTAAGCAATTGGCTGTCTTATAGTTTCACCAGCCTTGATCAGTCACTCACAGGGTAACCATCACAACCATCAGGTGCTACAGAGGGTGCTGAGTGTCACAGAGGGTGTTGAAACAGCATCGCATAGAGTGAAGGACCATATCGTAGGCATTTTATATGCATGATAAATATTTATTGAATGCAGAATTAATACATTGCTTCTTTGAATAACTGATAAGATTAATTTTTTAAAAGCAGAGTTTTCACTAGCATGGAGAGATGGATTTTGAGAGAATTGATTAAAATTGGAAGGGGGATGGATAAAGGAAAGTAGTTGCTTACCAAATTTGAAGTTGTGAGACATACCATGAATTTTGAAAGAAATAGTGCTGATTATATACTCGCATAGAGCATTTCAGAATTTATAAAACACTTAGCCCCATGATTTGTGATCTAAGCCTCACCAACGAAAGTGATATATAAAGGTGTTACTGCTTTTACCATCCCCATTTAACAGATGAGGTAACTAAGGCTCAGACAGGTCAATGGATTGACTAGGGTATAGAATTGGGTTTCCAAGACCAGGTTTTTAAAATTTCAGATCCAAAGGGTCCTAAGGTTTTGTTTTTTAACTGTATCCCACTCCTGTGGGACTGAAAAAGGAATAGACATAGGAAAATAGAGAGGTTATTACTTTAAATATGGTGTAAGCTGGAAATATAAGTAATTTCAAGACCTGTTTTTAATTTTTAAAATAATAAAAATGAAAGAGTATCATTCCAAGCAAAAAAAGCTAAGAAACCTTGAGGGGGAGAAAAAAATTAAGGATTTTTGTAAAGAAAGACATTCAGATGGCAGCTGCACAGACCAGGGAGCAAAGGTTTGATGCAGGCTGAATTCTCGTGTGTTTGTTCCTTCCTGGACTTGCGTAGCCAAGTAAACAGTGGGGTTGGAAAGAAGGGGAGGAAGAAAATGATGTTTCCTTTGGGAGCCGGGCATTATTGCTTTGCTGTAGTGAACAGGTAGTTTTGAAAATTATACACTAAGGTGGCAGGTAATTTATTTTTTTATAAATTGTGAGTCCTGAGTTGAAATTGAGAAGGGGAAAAAAATGGTATCTGAAATGATTAGGAAGGAGTAATATGGGCTTGCCTGTATGTGGCCAGCATGATTAGTACCCAGTGTTACCTGGAGGGGGCAACGTCTGTTCTGCTCTGAAGAGCCAGACGTGACACTGGCCAAGAGCTTACCTGGAGATGGTTTATGCCTATATCCCCAGATGTGGCCGGTCCCCCACCGTGCTCCTTTAGCACCTTCTACTCTCATTATTGTAACACACATCACAATGTATTATAATTACACCCTCTTTGCTTGCCTGCTCTGCTCCATTGGAAAAACCAGAACTCAGACTCAGTAGGTTCTGGAGATGTAACAATGGCAAGTACCAACACTGCGCTGGAGTCTTGGTGCCTAAAAAGATGAATTGTGAAAAATGAATCCCTAACACAATAGCTGTAAATACAGAAGCTCAGAGAGGAGAACTGAGGATCTGAGGAAAATCAGGGGAAAATATTTACTGGGTGTACTATTTCATTGTACGTATTGTACAGGGCACAACATGGACCTTACCCCTCGGAGCTTACCATCGAGTGGGGAAGACAGACATTAAATCAGTAAAGCAAAGTGTAATCCCAAATGTACATAATGCTGCAGGGAGAGTTCAGGGTGGTGTGGGAAGGTTTCATACAGGCCTGGAGGGTCAGGTGGTCATTGCTGATCCCACACAATCTGTTAGTGGCAAAGCCAAGGCTAGTTTTTATTTTTTTAATTTTTATTTATTTTTACATCTTTATTGGAGTATAATTGCTTTACAGTGGTGTGTTAGTTTCTGCTTTATAACAAAGTGAATCAGCTATACATATATCCCCATATCTCCTTCCTCTTGCGTCTCCCTCCCTCCCACCCTCCCTATCCCACCCCTCTAGGTGGTCACAAAGCACCGAGCTGATCTCCCCGTGCTATGCGGCTGCTTCCCACTATCTGTCTATTTTACGTTTGGTAGTGGATATACGTCCATGCCGCTCTCTCGCCAAGACTAGTTTTCAAACATCCTTACTGTTTTGCTAGTCATTTCTTACTTATATTTTTTGGAATAATTTTTTAAAAATCCTATTTTCCCTGATTTCTTTAGAATT
>NW_020175018.1:5637232-5716381 GCF_003031525.2 Neophocaena asiaeorientalis asiaeorientalis | reverse complement strand
TGTAAATTTGGAAGTAATTTTGGGACTATACATGGATTCCTAGGTTTTGATTTCCTGTTTTGAGCTTTTTCTGAGGTGATGTCTAGCTCTCCTTTCTTTTGAATCATTCCCAGCCTGTATCTCCAGCTCTGGTATCTCCCTTGCAATCCAGATGCCCTAGCAGCTGTCTGCTGGGCAGCTTCCTAATAGTTCCACCAGGCTGTACTACAATTAGGATGTAGCAAAAGTTGCACTTGGTAAACAACTGTGTGCATTGGGGTTGGAAGTGATAGTGGCATTGAGAGCCTAGGAGAGAAGATTTGTGTTGATAAAAATCTTGGTGCACAGGTGGAGATGGCTAATAGGCAGTTGTAAAAATGTGCCTGGTTCTCAGAAAAAGGCTAAGGAAGAGACTTCAAGCAAAGAATTGTTAAATTTAGGAGTGGTAGTTTAAGCCCTGAGTTTGTGGGATATTACCACAGGAGAGAGTGTAGAATGGGGAGAGAAGTAGAAGGAAGAAATATAAAAGAAAAAACAGAAAGGAGGAAGGGAGGGGAAGAGAAAAGAAGGAAAGTAAATGGGACGAAAAGAGAAAGGGTCAAAGAGGATTCTGGGTAAAACCAGCATCCTTGGAAGAAATTGTTTCAAGGAGGAAACATAAGAAAAGATGACACCCACCTACTGTATAGCACAAGAAACTCTTCTCAATACCCTGTAATGACCTCTATGGGAAAAGAATCTAAAAAAGGTGGATATATGTATAACTGATTCACTTTGCTGTACAGCAGAAACTAATACATTTTAAATCAACTACACTCCAATAAAATTTTTTTAAAATAAAAATAAAGAAAAGACATAGACATAGACATTACATAAGAAAAGAAGATTAAAATGTTCATTGGAGTTTGTTGTTCTCCTTGGCAGGAGAACTGTTGAGTGAACTTTTGGGAGAGGAGGTCTAATTTCATTGGGCTGGGGAATTCATGCAAAACAAGAATATAAGAACAGTCAAGGTAGAGAACCTCTTCAAAGGGCTCATCTTTGAAGGACTGAAGGAGGTTGAGGTGAAAGAAGGAAAACATGGCGTCCAGGTGGAGCTGCAATGGAAGAGATATGATTATTTACAAGAAAAGGAGAGTTAGGCAACTTGTAAGCGGAGGGCCCAACTGATGGAATAAAGTCTTAGAGGGGTTGTAAAGAGATAAATTCAAAGACATGGAGCAGAAGAAAAAACCTTAGGTAATAAAAGATCTTGAAGTAGGAGTGAGGGAAAGGAGTAAGCATAAATTCAGTTAAGCGTGTAGGTAGGACCTGGGCCGTGCGTCGAGGGGCTATAACTGAGATCTTCCTGCTGTCTGAATGGCTGGAGGCCATCCCATCCTCTCTTTTCCCCCGCATTCGTTGGAGCCAGAAGCCACAAGGCTGGTTTTAAATGGCCCTGCAGTCTGTCTCAGTCTCTGACTCACCAAGAACTCAACCTTTTCAGAATACAACCTTTAAAGAAAGTTTAAACATTAGACATCAAAAACAAAGGGAAAAAATGTTTTCCCTAATGCTATTTGCAAATGTCATTTTAGGGCTGAGGAGTCTGGTTGGAAAACTGAATCCTGTTTCACTTTCTGTGGCTCACTCTAAAGTGGAAAAATGAATATGCAAACTTCTGGAACCTTCCTTCAACCCCTGATGGGACTGAAAGAGCCATGATTTCTGGTCCTGCGTTTGCTGTCACTTCCTTCCTCTGGGTCTCAGTCTCCTCATTTGAGTAAACTGAGACTGGGCGTGACAATCTCCATGGTTTCTTTCAACTCAGGGAAAGATTCTAAGACTTGAAATCATACAGATTACGTGGTACCCAGAGTTTCCATTAAGTGGCATATTTAGCTATGAATCATATTTCACAAGATGGAGAAAGGAGAGAAAATGAAGGGCTAGAACCCTGAGCAAGAAAAAAAAAGTAAAAGCAGATGTTGTATCCTGATCTCATCTTTCCAGGAAAGTTCAGCCCTTTTTCAAAAACCCTCAGCACAGATATCCTGCCACGTGTCACTGACTCACAGGGGCAGATCAAAGCGAGTCTTACAGCTGTTCCTTCAACTTGACCTGAGAAATAAAGAAAGCTGAAGGCACAAGGGATGAATACACAAGGCATCAGGCAGTGATATTAGGGCAAAATAAAGCTGAGAAAACCCAAGGAAGCCTGCAGATAATTTTTACCCTCGCCACCATTCTAGGGGACTTGAGGTGGGGACCCAGTACTTCACTGCCCCTTTGCAAAGCTGTCTTCCACGGTGTATCCTTTCCCTACATGAGGAATCGTGACAAACTGAGTGCCTTTGAGCTACATAAACTCTTGAAATTTCCATTTTGTTCATTATTCAAATTGGTGATATATTTAGCTTGCAGGATAATTTTAAAACCATATGTTTTTAAAAGAGAAGTTTGCTGTTGTTGGAGCCTAATGGGCATGGTTTCGAATTCTATCGCATTTCCCTAATCCATTCATCATGATGATTTCATTTCTTCCCAGTTTTCCTCACATCTCCGGCACCTCTCCCCCACTTCGCACCCTTTGCTCAGACTTTGCTACCTGTTTCACGAGAATTCCCACATACCCCACCGCCATACCAGCCTACTGCGGTTTGTACCCATACAATTTACTTCCCCTTTTGTTACTATAGATTAATTTTTCATATTTTTATCTAAGGTCCATCTGTCCACTTCTGCCTCTAGATGCCACCCCTACTTCTCCCCCACCTTCCAGTCCGACCCCTGCTCAAGGTCACTGCTCTAACAATCTAGAAATCACCCTGGTTTCTCAGAATCTCATTTTTGTCCTCTCTGGATGATCTTACCAATTAACATAAAAACATAAAGCAATGTCTCCCATGATTAAAAAAAGTTCCCTAGACCACAGGCCCATCTAGATGTCCCCATTTATAGTAAATGACAGCTTTATTCTTCTAGTTCTTCAGACCAGAACTCTGGGCTTATCCTTGACTCTTTTCCATCTCCCACCCTACATTCAATCCATCAGCAAATCTTGCTGACTCACCTTTAAAATACATCTGACAGGGGCACACTTCTCATAACTTGTGCTGCCAGCCATCATCTCTCCAGGAAAACCACAATAGCCCCTCATTGGCTCCCTGTTGTGACCCTTGCTCTGCTAGACTGGTATTGGCTGCCAGTACCCAACTAATTCTTTTAGAATATGAACCATATTTGTCTTTTCTCTACTCAAAACCTTCCTCTGATTAATAGCTTCTCATCTTATTCAGAGTAATAGGTCCTTCCAATGACCTACACTGCCCTGTCAATCTGGACCCCTCTGGATCTGATAGGGTGAGATATTCTCACCTGCTCCAGCCAGATTTGTCTTCTGCTGCTCTTTAACCCCACCAAGCTCATTCTCTCCTTAGGACTCTTGCTTGTGAGTTTCCCTCCACCTAGAATGCTCTCATTTCAGATGGTTCACATATTGGTCTCTCACTTACTCAATGCTTCTGCTCAATGATGTCTTTCAGAGAAATCTGCGATAGCCATCCTATAAAAAAAATAGCACATTCTACACACACTCCCTGCACACTCTCTCTTTAAACTCCTTTATATTTTTTTCCCATGGTACTTGTTATCTTTTATATAATCAGTTCCTTTACTTATTGATTTGATTATGATCTTTTTCTATGAAAATAAAAGGATGCTACTCTGTTGTATTCCTGGCCCCTGGAACAGTGCCTGACGTATAGTGGAAGCTTAAAAATTATTAAGTGAATAGATAAAGTGGCTTTAGTTAATGTTCCTCAATCTAGGTTTCTTCAGCTCCCTTTCCTACTTTGTAAGATTGCTGAAAGGAACAAGATAACAGATATGAAATGCATGGCACAGAGCAGGAGTACAGTAAACAGCACGTATTGTTGTAAACGTTCTGCAGATTAACTGGATAGTGCATGCAAAGGCCCTGACACAGAGCAGGAGCTCAGGAAGTTGTAGTACTCAGAACACATTTGCTGATCACTTAGAGTTACCATTGGCAGGAAGTTGGACGACAGCAGCTCAGGTTTTAGTTCAAATTCTCATTCTACACTTACGAGGAGCTAGACTTCAGACAGATTACGTAACCTTGTCTTAGTTTCAGATTTTTCATCTGTAAAATGGAAATAATTGTATCCTCTCATTACTAATATGATTAATAAGTTATTTTGCATGGCAAAGGGGAATTAAAGTTGCAGGTGGAAGTAAGGTTGCAAATCAGCTGACCTTAAATGGGGAGATTATCCGGATCATCGGGGTGAGCCCTTAAAAGTGGAAGAGGAAGACGGGGAATAGAACTGGGAGATGGCAAAGTGAGAAGGACTCATCTGATATGGTTGGCTTTGAAGATAGTGGAAAGGGCCACCAACCAAAGAATGTGGGTGGCCCATTGTGGTATTGTGATTTATAAGAAATACATATTTGGTCATTCAGATGACCAAAATATATTTAACATACATATTTGGTCTTCTTCCACAGTTCCTGGCTCACAGCTCCCAAAACCCTTGAAATTTTAGGAGCTATAAGAGCACGGGAACATCTTTTGCTATAATATTTGGTCTCTTGTCCTCAGTTCCTGAAATTGCTTCAGAACCATAAAGGTGAAATGGGTGCCTTGTTATTCATACAAGTCCCTTTCCACCACAACTGGGTTTATATTCATGATGTGACTTTTGGAAAGCACCTAAGTGGGGAGGGGAGACTGGTTGCCAGGGGTACCAACCTTGAATAGAGCGTTGGAACTTTCAGTCCCCCCCCCGACACCACCTCCAGAGGGGCTGGATTGAGTTCAGTTACTAATGGCCAGTGATGTAATCAGTCCATAACAACCAAAAGAGACAGGGTTCAGAGAGCTTCTGGGTTGGTGGACAATTGGAGGTGCTGGGAGTGTGGCGTCCTAGCGGGGACATGGAAGTTCCATGTGTGTTCTATCCCCATGTATTTCCCTATGCATCTCTTTTGTCTGGTTGTTCCTGAGTTATTCTTTTATAATCAACTGATGATTTAGTAAGTAAGTGGGTTTCCTGACTTCTTTGAGCCTCTCTAACAAATTACTGGAACCCAGGGAAGGGCTCATGAGAGCCTGTGATCTATAGCCAGTCGGTCAGAAGCATGGGTGATAACATAGATTTGCAGTTGGCATCCCTGAGTTGGAGGGGTTCCTTGGAACCTTCAATTTGTTGTCAGTTGGCCAGAAGCACAGATAATAACCCTGGCTTGCGACTGTCACCTGAAGTGGGATGGGGTTGGGGACAGTCTTGAGGAGGAGCCCTTAACCTGTGGAATCTAATGCTATCTCCAGGTAAATAGTATCAGAATTGAGTTGAATTGTAGGACACCCAGCTGGTGTCCACAGAATTGCTTGGTGCTGTAGAAACTCCCTCCCACCACACACGTTGGAATTGAGTACAGAACCCCAAAGACCTAGTTTCTGAAGAAACTAGAAAAGGCAAGGAAATGGATTCTCCCCAAGAATCTCTGCAAAGGAATGCAGCCCTTCTGACTCCTTGATTTAAGCCCACTGAGAACCATTTCAGACTACTGACCTCTAGAACTGTAAGATAATAAATCTGCATTGTTGAAACCACTAAGTTTGTGGTAATTTGCTAAAACCATAATAGGATCCTAGTACAATTACTATACAGTCATAAAGTAGATGTGATAAATAGGCTTACCTCTCACAAGACAAGATTAGAAATCTAGGTTCTTGGCCTATAGCCCACCTTCCTTCTCTCTCCACCCCAGCTCTTTCCTACATCAAGGGGGTCCTTATGTACCTGTGTGTAAACCCCAGCCCACAAGTCCAACCTTTCCATCTAAAAGGTGCCCCTTAGGCAGCTTTTAGACAAAGAGGTGTGATACCAGCAGCGGAGTCCATTCTCAAAAGGACAGATCCATAGGTGAGGGCTTGCGGGTGGACTTAGAGCAGGCCAAGCACATCATTCTGGGACACTAGGTTTCTGACACATAGCCTGAAAGTTGGGCTGTTAGCTCTAGGTAAGCCTGTCCCTTTTGCTCCATATAGCCCTCACCTCCTTCCTCACCAAAGGAGAAACAGGAGACCCTCTACACAGTATGCTCAGTAGGTTTTTCTGTGATGCTAGAAGTGTTCTCTCTCTGAGCTGACACATGCAGCTAGTGAGCATTTGAAATGTGGCCAGTGTAACTGCAGAATTGAATCTTAAGTTTTATTTAATTAATTAATTCACATTTAAAAAGCCCCATATGGCTAGTGGGCTACCATATTGAACAGCATAGCTCTAAAGCATAGGGTGCAGGACAGAGATTCTAACTGATCCAGTCTTCAGGCAGTGCTGATAATAAAGTACATGAAAAGAATGAAAAGAACAATAAAGTTTTGAAAATAAAGAAGTTATTCATCCTCCAAGGAGAAAATCCATAAGTCTTAAAGGAAATTAGCTTTTCACTTAGGGTCTATTAGGAATTCTGCTCTTTCTCTTCCCTTTAGATCTTTCTGCACATTTTGTCCTCTTCTCTGGGTAAACTCCTCCTGGCCCTTGAGAACTCAGCTCTAGCTTGTTATGTCAGTCAGCCTTTGCTGTGTAACAAATCACCCCTAAAATTAGCAGTTTAAAACAACAGCCAATTATTTTGGTTTATTATTCTGCCAGTTATCAGATTGGGAAGGGCTTAGCTAGATGGTTCTTCTGGTCTTGGCTGGGATCAATCCCGTATATTTGGTCTGATCCTGGGCCAGGTTGAGATGACCTCAGCTGGGGTAACTCATCTTTGTCCTACATGGTGTCCCATTCTCCAGCAGGCCAGCTTGTTCACTTAGTGGTCACAGGCTTCCAGGAGAATGAGCAGAAGCTCTCAAGGCCTCTTGAGGATGAAGCTCAAAGTAATACACTAAGGAACTTCAAAGTCACATTATAAAGATGAGATACAGCCTTTGTAAGAACTGTGTGCAGTTTTGGTAATCTTCCTCATTCACCTCTTGTTGAGAGTTTTCTGATCCTTCCCACAATTCCCAAGTCATGTGGGTGTCCTGTGGTTGCCCCTCCGTGCCAAACACTGGATTTTTTTTTTCTTTAACAAATCTTCACATTTATTTTCTGTCTGTTTATTGCATCATGAGGATTACATCCTTTGCTTAAAGATTATATAAATCAATAAATGATCTATTTTATGTTTTACTTCAAAGCCTCTTCTTTTCTTATCACCTTCAGCTCCTCAGCATAGCCCAAAATGCAGGTCATATTTCTAGCATTACCAACATTGAATTATCTTTTGGTTTAATGAAGATGCAATCAAAGACGCTGTAAGACCATTTTGCCTGCATATTTTAAAACATGAGATTAGCAATCTTAATTCTTATTCTGAGCAAATTTTACCATGTCAAGTTTACTTTGGCATAATATTTGGCAAATAGAAATTGTGAAAATATTTGGCAATACTCCAAGATAAAAACCCCATTGAGAATGTCTTGATATACATACAGTACAGTGACTTTAGTTGTCAAGATTCTATAGTCTTAAAATCTCTTCAGATTCCTTTTTTTTTAAATTTTTATTGGAGTATAGTTGATTTACGACATTGTGTTAGTTTCAGGTGTACAGAAAAGTGAGTCAGTTATACATATATCCACTCTTTTTTTTTCTTAGATTCTTTTCCCATACAGACCATTACAGAGTACTGAGTAGAGTTCCCTGTGCTATACAGCAGGTTCTTATTAGTTATCTATTTTATATATAGTAGTGCGTATATGTCAGTCCCAGTCTCCCAATTTATCCCTCCCCCCATTATCCCCTGGTAAAGGTAAGTGTTTTCTACATCCACAAACACTGGATTTTTAATATTTGTCCTCTCAATTTTTACCAAACTTCACAAATTCGGTACCTTTATGATTATTAACCCCATCTTAGAGATGTGGAAGACAAGGACCAGAAACTCCTCCCCGTGTTCATAAAACTACACGTGGCAGAGCTGGAAGTTGAGTCTAATGCTATTTGACTGCAACCCACAGTTTCTCAATCTTGGCATTACTGACATTTTGGGCTAGATGATTCTTTGTTATGGAGAGCTGTCCTGTACACTGTAGAATGTTTAGCAACATTCCTGGCCTCTGCCCAGTAGATGCCAGTAACATCCCCTCCAGTTGTGACAATCAAAAATAGCTCCGGACATTGCCGAAAGTCCCCTGAGGTGGGGAGGGGCTGGGGAAAACCACTTCCGGTTGAGAAACAGTGCTCTAAACCATGCTTCTCACCCCACCTCACAGTACTGTCCCTCCTTGAGTGAGAAAGTAGAATCTTATTTAGAGCCAACACTCAGTGTATGCTTTTAGTGTGAAGAGGAAAGTAGAATTGAGGCAGAGCCGGGGCAGAGGTAGGAGCCAGGACCACCTTTCCAGCAGGCTTCTCTCAGAATCACTCTTCAGCACTTAGCCTTTCCCCTTTCCAAATGCTTTCAACTTTTCATTTTGAACTCAGCATCCTCGACCAGGTTACAGTCAGTGAGAACCAGCCAGTTTTCCCAGGATGTGAAGAGATGGCCCCAGAACAGGCTAAAGAGAGAGATAGCTCCAAGTTGGAACGGCTTTGCTGTTGGTGGCGGAGAGCTAAATATTTCATCTTCATAAAATAAACATAGATTGTCTCATCATGAAATATGCATAAAAATGTTTAAACATGTTAATTATTAAACCAATATTGATTCATATTGGATGAGGCATTAAGGGAAAATTAGCTAATGTATTTAATATCTCCTCCACAGTTGACTAGTATCAGAATTCATCATATCTAACCACGAATAATCGTAAAAGTGGCAAGCAATATTTACAATCGGGGTGAGTGAGTGCTGGGCAGGAAGTGATGGGGATGGAGGAAATATGAGGATCTAAGAGACAGCCTTTCAGTTGTCACAGCCCATCATTGAAATTTCAGACAAATCACTGGATGCAGTCAGATCATCAAAGTTTGATAAACCTTTCATATTGGGACAGTTATTGAATACCATTTGGACCTGGTTTTCTTCTCAAAAATGAAGTGGGATGGCAGATGCAATGTAGAGTTAGAAAGAGAACGGGAACAGGGCTTAAAAACCCTGGGATTGAATTCTGTCTTATTGATTTTTACAGAGCCTTAGGCTCTATTTACTCATCTGCAAAATGGGGTAGTAATGATATCCACCAGGTGTCATTTTTCTCATATCATTTTGCTTGTTTTGATCTTATCTCACTAACCAGATTTCAAATTCCTTAACGGAAGAGATTTTTCCCTGGTATTTTTTTTCCTGTGTCCTGAAAGCTGGCTAATTTAGTCCTTTAAAAATTTGCTCTGGAATCAGAAAAACATGTATCTGAATTCTGGATCTTGAGCAAGTTACTTTCTCTCTGTGCCTCAGTTTCTTCATCTGTAAAATAATTTAGTTACCTTATAAACCTGCTATGAATATAAACTGTTATGAAGTGTAGAAAGTGGTAAGAATACGGTGTGTAAGAGATAAATACTTGGTGATTGTTATTACTCTATTTTCCTAGAGCAGTGACAAAGAACTAAACAGTTGGCAAATTTTCAATGAAATCTCAATAGATTTTTTTTAAAATCAGTAATTCGTGAACTTTTAACACAGGAAATAACTTTAAATATCAGCCACAGTAGGTAACAGTAGGGTCATGTAAGCCAGCTTCTAGTGTAAACTCTGCCAGGATGGGGACAAATCTTGGGAAGGAACTCAGCTTGCTGTGCCTGCAAGTTCAGTGTCCTTACACCTCCCCATGGGTTCTAGTGCCAGGAAGGGAGAATTTATCTTTAATGTGAAGACGTGTTTGGGAAGAGCTGCTTAGAATGCAACTTCTGCCGTCAAGTCACTTAAAAGGTGACTGTAAAAAAGAGATCAAAAGATCTAACTCACAGTGTCATGTTGGAAATGAAAGGAAATGGAAAAATTAGCCCAGCCACATTTTGCCAACTTAGATATATCAGATACCATATTTTCTCAATTTTGAGATATATTCTTTTTTTTTTTTTTCGTTTTCAAAGCACTGCTGAAATCGGGATATGTCTTACAATTGACATATACATTACTGTAGCGCTTCTCTCTTTTTCCCAAGGAAATCTTATTAGATCAGTAGTGTGTCTTATAACTGGAAATGTCTTCAAATCAAGGGAGAGCACCGTTATCATCCATCCCGCCGTAACTAAATAGAGCCTCCTAAGAAACAGTGCTGCTTCACCTGGATCAGCTATTGTGGGGTCAGGTAGCTGCTAATAAGTGAAAAACAGTAGGATGCACCTTGATGTATTCTCTTATTTTCTTCTGCAATGAGGTCCGTTGACTTGTCATGGGGTATTCCTCAGCTCAGAGGTGGGGAAAATGGCAGACACATGGATATACCACAAACACATTTTTTCTGGATGCATTTTGGCATCTGAGAAAAGTTGTTGAGAAATGGCTTACTGTTACGTACCAGGACCCATCAAACTCTGAGACTGAAAACCTCCAGCGATATTTCTTACCTACCAGATGCTACACAGATGCACTGCAAATTGTTATCAGAGCTCAAAAGAGAAGAAAAGAGAGGATTGTTGAAGCCATGAAGGCATATGACACAGTAAACGGTGCATTTAATTTCAACTTAATGTGAGAGAGAGTATACACTAGATTAAATATCATCTGATCATTAAAAACATACTTATGGAAGTTAAGCAACTTTGTCAGGGATGTGTGACTAATAATATACAGGTGTGAGGCCTCAAAAACATATTTGTCTTAATCGACTGGTGTTTAGTTTGGATTCTTGACTGTTAAATCAAAATAAAAGTTTTCACTTGAGATTTCGCATTTCATTTGTGATGGATCTGTCTTCATCCAGACACTCATGCTGGAAACCCAGTTTACCCATAAAAAGGCCACTCTAATAGAATCATAGAATTTCCATGTTGGGAAAGTTCTTAGAAATCCAATCTCCTTCCAGTTCCTTTTGGTGCAAGTGGTATCCATCTGTTTTGAATTATAGCTATATTTTCTGAATAAATGTAGTATTACCAAACGGGGAAAAGAAAAATTTGGAAAAGAAAATGGGAAAAAATGTCAGCTATATTCCCTTTATCCAGACAGTTCCTTCTCTTTCATTTTCCATATATCTGTGTGTGCTTTGTACACAGTAATAATTGCAGTATACATGCAAGTTATTTTTAATCTTCCTTCTTCATTCGTCCTATTTAGTTTGCATGACCACTGTGTTTAATAACATAATACTGTTCTACAGAATGGCTATGCTGTAAAATACTGAACTATTTCTCAATGTTGAGACATTTAAGTTGTGTCTAGTGGATCCAGATTGCCTGAGTATGAATCTCGCTTCTACCCATTGAACAATGATGTAACTTTGGGTGAGTTACCGAAAATTTCTCTATCGCTGCTTTCTCGTCTGTAAAATGGGGATAATATTAGTATTACCTCATAGAGTAATTGTGAGGGTTAAATGGATGAATCCATGTTTATAAGCATTTAAAACTGGCACATAATGAGCACTCTATAAGTGTTAGCTATTATGTTGACAAGTGAGTCAACTATGAATATTCTGATATATATTCTTTCCCAAAATGTTGAAACATGTCCGTAAGGGGGATTCCCAAGCCGTTTTCATAAAATCTCATGCAGATGGTGACGCATACCCTTTTTGAAAATTTCCAAAATCAAATAATCCTTTACCTCCTTAGATCACTTCACTTTGGAATGACTTTAATTATTGGGAGTATCTTTTTCATGTTTATTCTAGACGTGCCTCCCATTGAATCCCATACAACAATTAGATTCGATCTTTGTCATGGTGTAAATTATATCAATGCATTGAATCTCAAAACTTGTTCCTTGGCACACTAGTGACCCGCAAATCCAAGCCATCAGAGTCATATTGATTCCACCTCCTAAATGCTTCTTAAAACCATCTCCTTGTCTCTCTTTTCCTCACCACCACGCTAAGCTAAGCCACCGTCATCACCTCCAGCCCTGGTTATAACAGTAGCCTCTTCTACTGGTGGACATGGCCACCAGTCTGTTTTTAAACCAAATGCTAAACTGATCACAAAATTTGTGATGTAAAACCCTTCTATAGCAGCCCATTTCTTAGCCTAAAATCTGATCACGGTCTACAGACTGAATCTGAATCTTCCCCTGTCTCTCTCCCCTTATCTCTTTCTTCCTTGTCCTTTGTTCTCCACAATCCAGCCATGCTGTACCTCCTCAAGTATCCCAAGCTCTTTCATGGTGAGGGGCATTTGTAACGTTGTTCCCTCTGCCTGGAAGTCTCTTCTTATCCTCAGCCAAGCCAACCTTTCCTGTACTTCAGGCCTCTCCTGAAATGTGTCTTCCTTAAGGAGGCCTTTTTGGAAACTTCTATATAAAATATGCTTATCTGTTTTTACTCTGTCAGAGTACCTTGCTAATTGTCCTTCATAGTGCTATTTAACAGTGTATAATAATATGTTTATTTGTGTGTTTGTCTGTACAATCCTTCCCTGAAGTAATGATTTACCAGGTCAAATGCATTTGTGAACTGATCCTATTAGTCATACCTGAAAGCAAGTTCAGACAAACAATGGTCATAGATAATCTACCATCATCTCGTCTATGTGCCTAGAGTTGGAATAAAATAATCATGGTAATGTTTATTGAACACTTACTATGTCCCAGGCCCCATTCTAAAAATTTTATGTGTACACTTTTATTACCTAAGAGGCAAACACTAATACTGCCCCATTTTACACCTAGAAGAAACTGTAAAGGTCCCAAGGTCACAAAGCAGAAAGGTGGCAGAGTCAAGATATGAACCCAGGCTAGCTCTAGTGACCATCTTCCTACCACCACACTAGAGAAATAAACTTTTGAGGACCTTAGCTTTGATTTAGGAAGGGAAAACTCACAAAGCACATGAAGTACTCTACATTTTGCACAAAATATGAAAATAAATCGTTCAGTGATGCAATTAGAGACTAGGATGCCGAAAGGGACGTTAAATGAACCTTTTCAAGGTAAAGTATTACATGATTGAAAGTGATATTATTATCCCCCCCAAAAAAGAAAACACAAGGAGATCAACATGTCAGAAAGGGAAGCAAACACTGATGAATGTTTTATGAATGACTTCATGGGAGGTTTGGCTGCAATAATTATATATAGTGTGTGTTTATACGTGTGTGTATCTATAGCTATATACACACACATATATAACATGTATACATAGCTACCACATATGTATATATATATATATATGTGAAAAGTGCTACTAAAATGAGGAAAACATACATATTCAGCAAATATATACATATTTGGTACTTTCCCTCTTTTTAATAGCTGTTTTTTCTATTCATAAAAACACTACATGCTTATTTAATTGATCAAAAAGTTTCCAAATCTTTGATACTCATGTCCTGTCAGTCTCTAGACTATAGGAAGAACTATCATTGTTTTAGGGTAAGAAATCTGAGGCTCAGAGAGGTGAAGGAACTTGCTTGAAGTGAGCTCAATGGGAGAACCAGGGCTAGACTCTGAAGACACAAGAGGCAGAGAGATAAAGCACATATGGGTGGACTTTAGAATCAGGGCGATCTGGGTCTGTATCACACATGCCAACCATAGGACCTCTTTAACCCTTCTGACTAGTTTCCTCAACTGGACAACTGGTTTTTAATGCCTAATTGGTAGGACTCTTGTGAAGATTCAATCAGATAACGTCTGAGAGGCACCTGACTCAGAATGTAGCATATACTCTTAGCTGTTCAGCATGTGAGTTTTTTTCTCCCCACTGTCCTGGCCCCTTTCTCCTTTTCTTCTGGCTCCTCTTTCCAAAACAGTTCAACTAAGGTGATGTAATGCTTCAATTGCCTGACCTGGTCCTGCTGTGGGATCACGGCCACGGTCTTGCTTGATAAAAGCACTACATAAATACGCCTCCTGGAAATGCTGACATAACCTCAGTTACCATCAGATGACGCCTTGGGAGGAAAAAAGGTGGATGTCTTGATCTCAGCTTATAACTCTAGAGGAAACTGGACATAGGCACAGCTTCTTATCCTGGGCATCTCTGAACCTGGTGTGTTAGTTAAACTCAAGGCCCATTGCATCACATCCATAAGATAAAAGCTCTCTGTGGATGGATCTACCCTTCAGTTCATCCACAGTTCCTTCCTTCTGACCCCTTTTTATTCCCTAGGCATGTTTGGAGAAGGATAGAAAGAACAGGGTTTGGAGGGAAGGTCCTCAAGTTCAAGTCCCCCCTTTGCAACTTGTTGACTCAGTGACCAAAGTCAAATCAGCTTCTTTCTCTAGGCCTCAGTTCTCTCCGAATGGAGAATGACTGCCTGTACCTTGGGATTCCATCAGGATTGGACTTGAAGCTTCCTCTGGAAAAGAAGGTGGAGAGTTACTCTCTTACTCATGTGGTTTTATCAGGAAGGTATCCAAGTTGGGTTGATCCTGTGAATGCCCAGGTCCTTGGGCCTTTCTGGACAGGACCTGGAGGCCTCTATCCACCAGATCTCTGAACCCATAGCATCCTTAGACCCTCTGAGAGAGGGCCTGTGGGGCTTCTGCCTTTGGATTCTACCTGTGTGGGTAGGCCTGGACACAGTTATGCAGGTGCATCCTCTATCAACCATGCCATCTGTCTGCAGCTTTCTTGGCCTGGGGCAGGGAGGAAGCCTAGACATGGGGGAAGCCCTAATCAAGACCCCTGAGGGTCTAAGGTGCCACGTGGCAGGATGTATCTTGTCTTGGCTGTGCCAGCAATAACAAGCTTGAAGCAAAATCCTGGACTCAGCCATTACCTTTCGCTGTGGATGGGGACCAGGGTGGGATGATACTGAGTTGCAGGAAGGTACAGCAGTTGAGAGAATTCATACTAGAGTCAGCCTGAAGGGGTTTGAACCTTGATTCTCACGTCTTAGCTTTGTGACCTTGGGCTAGTTGTTTCATCTCTTTGATCTTCAGTTTGCTTTCTATAATATAGGACTGAAGATGTACCCTTCAGTTTAAGATCAAGTATCAGTGCATAGCAACCTTTAGAATAGCATTTGCATCTAGGACACTCAGTGAATATTAGCTCATAACTAAGAGCTACCACCTACTGGATGGGCCCTGGGTACCAATTACTGGGCTAAGCCTTCAAATCACGTTGACCCCTTTACTCCTCATAACAAGTCCATGAAGTTGGCTATCACCAGCCTCATTTTACAGATGAGGAAGTAGAAGATAAGACAGTAAAGACTGCATCCCTCTCCAAGGTCACGTAAGCCCACTTCTCCTTGGTCTGATTCCAAAGCCTTGGCTCTGAACCCCCTAAGCCATATGCAGTGGGACCATATATTTTCACCCATAAAACAGTATTAGTAAACATCTATTGATATTTTAAGCCCTTCAGATATATTCATTTATTTAATCTTCATGACAGATCTTTGAGGTGAGAGGCATTATCATCCCCATTTTTCTTATGAGGCAGCTGAGAGGATTGGAAAAAGTCATCCTGAAGGTTTGTGCCTTTGTTTTGTTTTGTTGGTCTATAATTTATTTAATTAAATTCAGTGTTTTCCAGGTGTGTTCAGTGGAGTTCAGTCCTGTGGAAAATAGAGGCTTCTAAGGCAAACACGTTTTGCAGATTCAGCCCAGGAAGGTCCCCTGCTGGAGATTCATAACGTATATTTGCATATCAAAGGGATGGAGGAGCACAGTAGGGAGGAAACCTGTTAAACTTTGTTTAACCCAGTGTTTCCCAGATGGATTTGACCTGAGAGACCTGCCACCCCCTTCCCTCCTGCCTCACATACCTGCACAACATCTGTCAACATGCCACAAAGCCTTTTGGCAAAGTTCATTCTAATTCAACTCAACCCACATTCCTGGAAGGTCAGGTCTGCGCCCATCCTATCTTTACTGAGCTTTAAAGGCGTGCAGGAGAAGGTCTTTTTTTCCTGCAAGTTCATAAGAGAGAAAAAAATCATGATAAATATTTAGGGAATAATCCAAATATTAGTTTAGGTGGTTGATGCAAAGATACCAGAGAGACAGGAATGTGGTAGAGGAGAACAAGAGCAGCCTGGAAGCAGGAAGGATTTAGGCTGAACCTTCAGAAGGAGAAGCTCAGACTGATTTGCAAAAGTAAGACAGTTGGGCTCCCGAGCAATCTCCCCTTATCAGACAGACACTAACTTAACAGTGGTGGGGAAAGCCCATTCCCAGGACTGGGTTGTTTCATGCTTACAATAGCAGTTATTTTTCTTACAAGGATTTCAGTCATATGGGTTACTTACTGTTATTACTTGGACTGTAGTTATTTTTATTAAATTAGATGAAGATATGGTTATAAGACCTAAATATCTCTGAGCAAATCCTGTGTTTGATTTCATCCATCTTTTACTAGCACTACCTCCAGCTCTGTGACTGTAGGCTTCTTACCCATTTTCCTCGCTTTTATCACCCACTGTTTTGATAAACAAAACAAACTCTCTAACAAGAAAGATACGTGAATCACACAATCACCAACAACCTCCCACTCTTCTTTTCAGTGTTCTGATTCCTCATCCTTATTGCTTCTGAGCTGCCATCACTTTAGAACCATTGGCCATTTCATGGAAATCTTGTTTCCTTATTAATCCCTCACACATTCAATTTTATTTTTGAAAACTCCGAAGGATAAATGACTATATTTGGTTAGGTGACCAGGAGAAGGAAGGGTGCACCAAGCAGTGGGTGGAGTAGAAGCAAATGCTGAGGGGGGTGAAATGAGCACAGGTACAGGAGATCTGAGAACAAAGACCAGACTGAAGTTTTGGGTGTGTGTTGCCCCAGGCTGGGATGCCCACTTAGCTTTGATGAGCTGCTGAGTTCATAGCAACATCTCAGTGCCTTTCACTGCTTCCTTGTCTTTGCCTCCCTCTCTGTCAAATGGTCCCAATGCAGCTGCTTTCTCTAGACATACGTTCATCCCCCTGGCTTTCCTGTGGGTGTTGGTGTCAGAATCAGGCTCCATAACAGAGCTCCAACCATATCCTGTCTCATTTTTCCTTGTTAAGCTTACTGACTCAAGTATTCTTTGGAACTTTGGAACTAAATAGCTAAAACTTTGGACCAAGCTGCATGGCTTAGAAGTCATAGTCTTTATTTATTCAACAATTACAGAGCGTCTAAAATACAGCATGTGTAATATATATCCTGTATTGAGTGCCTAATATGCATTCTTTTGGACACTAGAGACATGAATGAGGGTTTCTGCCTTCAAGAACCAACAACTACATAGGAAATTAGTGCATGTTTCTGACATGATATGGTAAATACAACAGAAATACACATAAGATGAAATAGGAGAATAACACAGAAGGGTTCCTTTGGGATGGATATGGAAATTTATGCAGGAGTTCAGATTTGGTTGGGCCTCAAAAGGTGAAGAGGGAAAGTGAGTGTCAAGAAACATACATGAAATGTCTGCTCAGTGCACCTCCTTGTGTAGGGGATAGAGAGTGAAGTATAGTCGTTAACACCCAGGCCCTGCAGCTAAATGTCTGGGTTCAGAATCCTGCTCTGTTATTTATTAACTGTGTAATCTGTAACTGGGGGTGATCGAACTCATGGTTTGATCAAACCTCAGTTTTCTGACCTGCAAAATTGGGATAGCAATTATATCAACCTCACAGCATTGCTGTAGAGAATAAAAGTGGGTAAATGCACATAGAGCAGTTAGAACAGTGTCTGGCACATAGTAGGTTTCGAATGAATGTTAGTCGAGACGGTTAAATTTAAGAATTTAATAAAAGTTCTGACTGTGTGACAGTTACATTCTAGGGGCTAGGGATAGTGCAAGGAATAAGACAAAAGGTCACTGATCTTTTGGTGTATATATACTCTTGGGGAAAGAGAAAATAAAGAAAATATTTCAAGGTAATTTCAGCTGATATTAAGTACTATGAAGAAAAACAAGGTGCTGTGATGGAGTGGTTGCTTAGGTA
Organism: Neophocaena asiaeorientalis asiaeorientalis; assembly: GCF_003031525.2. NCBI lineage: Eukaryota > Metazoa > Chordata > Mammalia > Artiodactyla > Phocoenidae > Neophocaena > Neophocaena asiaeorientalis. The sequence goes on along the minus strand of NW_020175018.1, from coordinate 5,698,409 downwards.
CATCAGGGAAGGTCTCCCTGAAGACCTGGCATTTGAACTAAGACCCCAATATTGAGAAGGACTGTTGAAGATCTGGGTACAAAGGTTTCTAGGAAGAGAGACCACAAGGGCAAAGGCCTCAGGTGAGGCCAGTCTTTCCATGCAGAAGAATGGCCAGGAGGCTTGGGTGGCTGAGGTCGAATGAAGGGAGGTAGGAAGGATATGGTAAGAGATGAGAGTGGAATAGTTAGCAAGAGCCCACGAGGTAGGGCCTGCAGCATACAGTAAGGAACTTGACGTTTACTCCACATTACAAAGTCAGCTAGTTGCAGAGCTGAATGAGAAATGGGACTGGAATGAACAGGAGACATGGCTGTTTCTGAGTGTTAATATATACTAGACGTAAGGAATGAATACGTTGTCTTCACTACTTGTTGGACCACTTTGAACTAGAGGCCCTGCAAAATTCTCTTCTGCTTCCCCAAATGGGCCCCTTCCCTTAATTAAAGTGAAAATATTGGTAACTATTGCTGTCAGTTTAGCCTTGATTGTATACCCTAGACAGGGAAGAAAAACAGGAAATTATTGTTGAAATAGAACCCTACCTTTCACTGTTCTGTAGCCACGGTTGCTATTCCATTGATTTAGCCAAGTGTGATGTAGGGGAAAGACCGAGACTTGGAAGATGTCTCCTCCATCCATCAGCCAGGGTCCTGGCAAGCAACCGATGCCACAGTTAAAGGAGGCGCTGAAGATGACTTAATGGGAGGATTGTTGACAAAGTTATGGGGAGGGTTAAGGGTACCACCCAAGGTGGTAAAGCAGGCTGGGCCTAACAACAAAGCGGAGCTGTTACCATCCCAGCCCTGAAGAAACAAGGGCAGGAAGTGGTATGGGACCCAGATAAAGTCTCAGCTATAGCAAAGGGCTACCTACAGAACTCTGGCTTTAACAGAATGATGCGGCCTCTGCAGAAGTACAGCCCAGTAAGGAGAGAACAAGGGGAATAAATACCTGGACTTCGTCTCTTCCATTTCTAATCCCCTGCCAGGTTCCTCCGCTGGGAGAACCCATTAGAAGCTAAAAAGCAAGAGAGTTGTGGCAGGCAGAATACTGCTCCTTAAAAATGTCTATGTCCCAGTCCCCAAATGTGTGAATATGTTAGGTTGCATGGCAAAGTTTGTAGGTGGAATTAAGTCGCTAATCAGCTAACCTTAAGGTAAGGAGATTATCCCTGTCTTATTATCTGGGTGAGCCCAGTGTAATCAGAAGTTTCCATAGAAATGGAAGTAGAAAGCAGAGGAAGAAAACTAGAGAGATGGTAGCATGAGAAGGACTCTTCTTAAATTTAAGGCTTTGAAGGGAGCCAAGAAATGCTGATAAAAACTGGAAGAAGCAAGGAAATATTCTCCCCTAGAGCCCCCGGGAGGAAAAGAGCCCTGCCGACACCTTGATTTTAGCCCAGAGGGACCCATTTCAGAATTCTATCCTCCAGAACTGTAAGAGAATAATTTTTTGTTGACTTTAGCTACCAAGTGTGTGGTAATTTATGTGGTTATAGCAGCCACAGAAAATTAATACAAGAGCCTAGATAATGCATTGCATAAAAGAACAGAGCAGGGTTAAAGAGGGTAGAAGGAATATCTGAGGGTACGATGGAGGATATTCTGCACACCTGGGTTCACGTTTTGGGTCTTCCCTTACTCTGTGGCTTTGGTCAAGCCACTTCCCTTGCCTGGGACTTCATTTCTTCACCTGTGAAATGAGGGCCAGCCTACCTACTTCACTGGGTAGTTGTGAGGGTCCGATGGCATAACAGATGTGAAAGCGTCTTATAAACTAAGGTTGCACGGAAGTTAGGCATCTGAAATATAATGACCACAGGAAGAATGATTCAGTACAAAATCTCCACTTGAGACATTCCTGAGTTTAAAGCGTTGTACCTCTTGCTTACATGATTTTCCCATTATGACTTTTTTCAACGTGCAAAAATTAGGGCATGTCTCTAAAAGCATACTTCCCCATGGGGCCTGGAGCCATCCTGGCTGGGTTATAAATCTTTTCTTTCAATGTAAAATTTATGGCTCTTTTTGGAAAAGAGAGGTTGCAACATGCATTCATATAATCATGCATCCAGACACACATTGCATGTTCTAGAAAATGAGGCTGCCCATGAGAGACATAAATAGGGAGCTCATGACTTTTTAATCACATATCCCACAAACAAATCTAACACCCTCTTAACATGTTCATATTAATTTTTCCCATAAAGGGCACCCAAATAATTGAACCTGCCAGCTCCCTCTGAAGCCCATGGATAACAATACCATAAAAGCACATAAACCCATACACCCTACACTTCCCTTGCCACCGGTGGGCCCACAATGTGTCTCAAGGCCAAATAAATGCTTGACACCAGCAGAAATATGTCTCCTGTATGACAGTCAGAAGGAAAAGTCAAATTACTTTTCATGACTTTCAGAATGGCTCAAGGAAGACAAGTTGGTTTATATATTAAATTTATCTGGAATTTACATTTTGATTGGCCAACAGTCTGAGCAAATTCCACAGTAACCTATTGATCTGACAGAGACTTTTGACAGCTCTGAACAATTGCTGAAATGGCTTTTAAAACCCAGACAGTGAGAGCTGGGGAAATTTTCCCAGTGAGCCACCTCATTTGTCTTCTATCAGCTGCCCCACCTCCCCCGCACCAGCCTCGAGGTGGCTTTCAGTAAAGCAAATGGAGTCATATTTTCAGAGATGCAAGATGAGAATCCTCCTGGGATCTCCCTCTGTTGCTTCTTCTCTTGGCTACCCATTTGCTTCCTCTCACCCTTGACTACACTTGCCGGCTCTCTTCCTCCTTGTGAAATCCACAGTCGGTTTAGGGCCTGCTTGCTTGAGAGCAATGGAGGTGATAAGTCTGTCTCTAGGTTACCAGCCTGGCACCTTTCTACAATGTGCCCTCACCTCTGCGACCCAGCTTCAGATGCTGACCCAGGAATCATCCTGATTTCTCTCCTCCTGTCTGAAACATAATCTATCATCTAAGAATTTTTTTTATCCTTCCAAACCAATATGACCTGTTACAGTATGTGTCTGTATCAATTATTTCTCACTTACCATATCTGTCTTGGATCGCTGTGGTTTAACTCAATGAAAAATAGGCACCTACTGTGTTCAGGCTATTGCTAAAAGGAATGCCCAGATAAAGAGGAAGCCTTCTATGAGATTATAATGTAATGAAGCAGTGGGTCTCAGATGTGGTACCCAAACCAGCAGCCATCAGCGTCACCTGGGAACTTGTTAGATATACAAATTTGCAAGCTGTACCCCAGATCTCCTGAATCAGAAATTCTGGATTTGTGTTTTAACAAAACTCCCACGTGGTTCTAACGCAAGCTGAAGTTTGAGAATCAGAGTTATATAGTATTTGAGACATGTACACAAAAGCTGATATTGATTTCTGTAGTAAAAACGACAACATAGTGCTGAATAGGGATTCAAGAGGAAGGCTTGATAAACTCCATGAGACAAGGTAGGGAGAATTTGGAGGACAGCAGGAGGGCTTTAGAGAGGAGAGACCCTTGTGTTTTGCTTTGAAGGAGGGTCTAGAGGACATCTGGACCAAGGGCACAGGGGGAGCAAAGGAATGATACGAGCATGGCAGGTGTCCAGCACTGGAACTGCCCCTTTCCATTTCCTGCTCATGGCAGACATTACTAATAGATCATGCTACTTTTTCCTGTTGAGAACTGTAATGGTCTCAGAATCTTTCTAAACATATTTCTCCAGGTAGCCAATAGCAATCAATTAGAGTTGGCAGAGTTTTGCTTTTTTCCTGTTTCTGGAGAGAGTCAACAGACTAAAGGAATGCTCAGGCAATTGACCTCCTATTGGGGGCACCCAGGGGATTAACGTTCATTAGGTGCTAGATTACATAGGGCCTTGAATGCCAACTAGGAGTTTGGACTTGTTTCCATGTACGATAGGGGAGCCATTAAGGATTTGATGTAGAAAAGTGATATGATCAGAACTGTTTAATGATTAGGCATTTTGCTACGTAGTAGCTTCCAAACTTGCCTGCCCATTAGAAGCACTTGGAGAGCTTTTAAAACTGTGAATGCCCAGACTGCACCCAGGACCAATTAAATTAGAATCTCTGGGTATGTGATCTGAGCAATTACAAGGGCAGCCAAGTTAAGGACCCAGTAGTTTAGATTATAAATTTATTGAAGTGGGGATCCCTTGTTATCCATCCATTTCTGTATCTTGCATCAAATTAGTACAACGTCTTCCATAGGAAGAGGCTCAGTATATATATACCCAGTTGCTATGTATTCTGTGTAGAATCGCCTGCCCTTCTCAAGCGGGAAGCTTTCAAAACAGGCACAAGCCAAGCATTTTGAAATCACAGCAGCATTTTCACCCTAAATTTAAGTAGTTGGATACCCTGCTTAGAAAACCAGTAGCCCCATAGTTTACCAGAGGTGAACAGGTCATGCTTCTCTTTCTATCCCTGCTGGAATGGCTCATGGAGAATGTGAAATACAGCAGAATTGGATAAAGGGTCAGATGCGTGAATGTATATTAAGGTAGTCATTAATAATAATTAATGTATATTAATACGTGGAACAGATTACATGAGTGGACAAGTTAGAAGGAGGAGAGCTCTGCTGGGATCTCAATATTATTTCCTCTGAGTTATGTTTGTTTGTTTGTTTGTTTGCCTTGTTTGCCTATACCCCAAATCTCATGGTTTACTGCTGAATGACTCATTTCTCCCTTACAGCTTCTTTTAATACTTTTCTCCCCAAACAGATTATTCCACCGTTGCGACTCTCACAGTAGCGTTTAACTCTAAATTTGTATTCCTCTTAGGGAAGTTGGCCCTGCCCAGAATGCTCATCTGCCAGAGCCTATTTCTATAAACCCCAATTGATATGTTTCCTCCTTGACGCCCCAAGACAGATTTGGGGACCTGCAAAGCAATGACCTTTATCAAAGCACTTATAGTGAGATGATTTTTCTGGTTTTTCTCTCCCTTTCTCAGTCCTGACTGTAAAAGCAATATGTTTTCCTTTACATGTATTGTGTGTGTGTGTATATATATGTGTGTGTGTGTGTGTGTGTGTGTGTGTGTGTGCGCTTTGTTCTTTAAGTGTAGAAAGGAGTTTTAAAATTCTGAAAATCTTTCGTAAATCTTGTCTTCCAGACAAAATTACTGACAGTGGTTTAGTGTTCAAAGTGTTTTTGGTATATGTGTGTTAACTTATTTGAGATCATAACTTATATGGAAGGGTATTCCTATTTTTGAAAATGTGGTAGCTATAGAGACATTGTAAATGAGGCTTGGGGAGGATTTTTAATTTAAAATGACTACATTAATTTCCATCACATGGATGTACCACAACTTTAATCAATCAATCCTCTCTTTTTGAGTATATTTTTGCTTCTAATTGTGCTACTGTTAACGTATGTGCACACACACAGATCTCTGTTACTCATATTTTTTGTGTTTTCTTGTCTGCGTTACATATTAGTTTCTTTGGATCTTATAAATGAGAGTACTGCTTTAAAATATTTGAATATATTTAGCTCTAAATACAATAGGTAAATTGCTTTCTCAAAAGACGTACAAATTTATATTCCCAGCAGCAGAGAAGAGTGCTTATCTCACAGGTCCCTTGTTTGGAAGAGAATTTTGTTTCCCAGTTTTGCTAATTTGAGAGGTGAGGATAATAGCTCATTGTTTTAATTTGCATTTATTTAATTGCTAGTGAGGTTACCTTTTTAAAACGTATGTTTATTTCAGTTAGCGTATTCATTTTCTCTTTTATGAATTGCCTCTTCCTGACATTTTATGGTCAGTTACCAATTGGAATCTGAATATTTTGTATCATGTATTAAGGATAACGCCTATTGTGTTACTTTAGTTTTGAATTTTTCCAGTTTTTCTCTCTAGTATTTCAATTTTGTCTGTGATGTTTAAGTTTAGATTATTTTACATTTTTATATAGCAACATCTAGTTTTTCTTTTTGTGAGTAATTTCTTCCTTTTTTAAATAAAAATAACCTCTTTCTCCTTGTCCCTCAATTTGAGCAATTGTCACTACTACTTATATTTTTGTTTAAAAAATTTTTAAGCATTCAGTTTAATTGTTTTATAATTCTGTAATTCATTAAAGTAGACAGTGCTGATGAGTGCTTCCCTGCATTCCAAGACTTTTAACCCATTGTAAAAGGGGCTCATGACCATGTATTAAAAATAATATTTTCCTCACAAATATGTGATACCATTTCAATGATATGTTAAATTTCTGTGTATGTGTGAGTGTAAAGCCCACTCTTATTTTCCAATACCTGTTTTGTCCATTGACATGTCTATTATTACACCAAAAACATAATGTTTTTATGATTTTTGCTGTATGAAAGGGTAAATCTTTCCAATAATTCTTTGTTTTAAAAAAAAAAAAATTATTTATTTATTCATTTATTTTTGGCTGTGTTGGGTCTTTGTTGCTGAGCGCGGGCTTTCTCTAGTTGCCGCGAGCAGGGGCTACTCTTTTTTGTGGTGCACGGGCTTCTCATTGCCGTGGTTTCTCTTGTTGCAGAGCACGGGTTCTAGGCACGCAGGCTTCAGTAGTTGTGGCACATGGGCTCAGTAGTTGTGGCTTGCGGGCTCTAGAGCGCAGGCTCAGTAGTTGTGGTGCACGGGCCTAGTTGCTCCGCGGCATGTGGGATCTTCCTGGACCAGGGACCGAAGCCATGTCCCCCTGCATTGGCAGGCGGGTTCTTAACCACTGCACCACCAGAGAAGTCCTCCAGTAATTCTTATTTTTCAAAAATGACTTAGCTACTTTTACTATCATTATTGTAGATGAATTTCAAAATCATCTTGTCAAGTTTTCAAAAATCTTGTCAAGATTTTGATTGGAAAATATGATAAACCTATAAGTTAATTTAGGAAAAGCTGATGTCATTACGTTATTACGTCTTCGGCCCAGAAAATCTGTCTACCTTCGTCAAGTATTTTTTGCATCTCACAGTAAAGTTTTGTGGTTTTCTTACATATTTCTTGTTAAAGCTGTCCATAGGCTTTTTATGTTTTCTGTTGTTATTGTGAATAAGATATTTTAAAATCTTATTTCCCAACTCGTTATTGCCAGGAAAGAAGAACACTATTATTTTGGTGGATTTACTCTGTAACCAGTCTCTGCTAAGCTTTCTTATTAACTTCAATAGTTTTTTAGTTGATTCTCTTGAATGTTCTTTATATCAACATATATCTTTTGCAAATAATGATTGCTTGTCCCTTCATTTTAAGCCATTATTATTCTAGCAATGCTATCTTTATTGCAAAGAATAAAAACCTGTCCAGTACAGCATAAGAGAAGTTACTGTGTCTTGGTGGGGATTGTGAAGAGGCTGTTACTGATGGACACGAACAGCCAACACTTTGGAAACAGGAGCCTGATACAGCCCTGTCTCATGGGAACTGGAGCTAGGGAGCTTACTAGAAACCCAGAGTCACTCTCTCTATCTCTTTGGAGCTACATGATATTTTGCTTCGCTCTACTTCTTGAGGCTGTACTATCTCCTTTTCTCTACCCTCTCTTTCTTAGAAAACTTTCTCTGCTGGTACATGCAGCTAAATGTATACTTGTCCTCTAAGTGCCAACATCCAACATGGACCCACGATCTTCTCTCTGACTTTATGTCCAACAGGCCACCAGAGACACTCTGATTAGCTACTGACCAGCTAACAGACGAGCTGATGTCAGTTCAGAGGTTCACACCTGATCCATGCAGTAGTGCCTAGGTTGGGGCTGGTCATACGGTAGAAGCATGGCCTCTGAAACAGGTTTCTCTTCAGATCTGTGAATCCTGTTTTTGGCAAGTTTTGCTGTTTCATGCCATGAGTGAAATAGTTATTCAGCTTCTCTTCTGCTCTTGGAGTCGTTTATAAAGTATAAGAAGTATCTGTTTCTTGAGAATTTGAAAGAAATTACCTGGAAAAAAAACTTGCTGAAGACAAGCACCTTTCAGGAAAGTAATTCTCTGCTAACTCTTTCCATTTCTCCCATAGCTATTGCTCCAGGGAAGTCATGAGTATTTCTCTGTTTGTTTCTTCACTAGACCATGACCTCTTGGCCAGTCAGAACCATGTTTCATTTATCTGTTTGAGCCCAGTTCCAACCCAGGGGCTGGCCCTAAACAGACCCTTGATTTGTATTGAGTTGGAGTGATTCCGATCATAGGTAGCATAGATAATAAAAAGAGGGCTTGATATGGAGTCAGAGGACTAGGGTGTCAGTGTTACCTGATTTTTACTAATTGTGGGGATTCAGGTCATTTGCTTCACTCTGAGTCTCACTTCTCCAACATGTAGAGTAGTGAAATTTGGAATGAGAGTGTGTATGGAAAAGATCCTCCACAATCTCTACCCTGCTTTAACATTCTCACTTAAGCTTACATGTAAAAACTAAATTTCTACCAGGGAAATTAAAAAAAAATACTGTTCAGAATTTTGTGTTAAACCTTTTGGAACCATGGGGGTATTACTAAACAAGTAAATAAAGTATACATGAATTTGGTTTTATTTACCCTCTTACAGTGGAAGATAAGCATTTGTTAGCTCAAGCCCCGAGGCATTGCCTTCTTGACAGCTTATGAGGTACATGTGTGAAATAGAAACATTTTCGTGAAAAATTCCAACATACTCTCATCATGTGTACCTGCTGTTTTAATGGGGGCCAAAACCCTTTTTCTGACAATTGATTGTATTTGAAAATATAAACTGGACCCCTAACTCATACGTTTTCTGAAGATGCTGCCTTGGTGTTGACATCTCTTAGTCCTCTTGCCCATATTGATAGGAGTGTGTGTGCATATTCATAGTCTCTTCTGATTCGGATCAGTTAGAGGCAAGAAGGTCTGATACACAGTTATGGATCTTTCGTGTGCCCTTTGTTTTCTTAATCACATAGGGTATTTTGATTGGTTGCTGTCAGACTGTAGGAAAGCAGGAGAAGAATGACCCTCACAGGCTGGAATAATTGGGTATCTCTCTTGCCCCCTGGTAATGATCAAGAGCAGTTCCCATCAAGAAGACCTAAATTCAAAGATGTCAGCCTCCCGCTGAATAGAGTCCTAAGATCGGGTCACATCAAACTCCCATTTCTAATGTGCATTTCAGATATGAAACACAAGGACTGATTGCAAGTCTGAAGATATTTTCATTTTGCCCCAGGCCAGGATTTTTAATTAAAAAAAAAATCAACCTGTCAAGGTCTAAAAGAAAGGCTCTTAGATATTCTGGCCAATGGTTTATTTAAAAATCCAATAATGCAATTTCTTCAGCAGTAGGAGGCAAGAGACCTTCTCTCGGCTGAACGTCCCATAAATGGATGGTAGCTAGATTCCCAGTCTGTGAAACAGAAGGGTCTTTAGAAAAGGGAATTCTATTTTGTGGAACCAGGACAGGATACCCTGAATGCATCCCTGCACAAAATAACTGTGTATATTTGGAGCAAGAAGACCTGGTTTTCCGTTTCACTTACTATCCAATGGACTTGGACATTCACATGAATGTTTAAATACAAAATTTAAATTTTAAACACAAAATTTAAATTTGTAACAGACATGCCAATTGCCTCCTCAGCCCCAGCCATTTATAGCCCCAAAGCAGAGAAAAGGCTTCTCCATGTACTATATAACCCCAACTTGTTGGTTACAACTGATTGGCCCAGAGAAGCACCTCTGACCCACTGAGACTATAGACTCCGTCTCTCTGGAATTTGAAATCACTAGCTACAGAACAGACTCAGTTAACTCCAGGCACTGGAGCTATAGGAACCAATTATCTCCAGGGTTAAAACAATGGTTTTGACATAGCCATGATGAACTATGGTTAATCTGAAGAAGCTGGTCCTTAGGAGACTAGAGCACATGGTAGACTGGCTGAATGGATACAAAAACAAGAACCTATATATATGCTGTCTACAAGAGACACACCATTGTAAAGCAATTATACTCCAATAAAGATGTTAAAAAAAATGCTAACTGTCTCTGAGTGGATTTGGACAAGTATCTTTCTTTTTGCTTTTCTGTATTTTCTAATTGTTTTAATATGATCATCCTTGACTTCTGAACTAATCGATTCTCTGGATTAACTGACGCTTTCCATTTCCTTTGAGAACTTGCCTAATGCTCACTGTGCGTTAGACCCCCCCTAGCTAGTAGACTGCTCTTTGATACTCCAGCACTCTTTTCCTTTCACTGACTTTCCATTAACCTACAATTACGGATCCTGATCTCAACAGATAAGAGTGACTTTGCTGTAATGGGAGCAGGAGAAGTACCCAATGTCAGACAATCAGTAAATGGACTCTAGTCGCACAGTTGAGTTGCTTTTCGGAGTGAAAGAACCTCACACATAAACTTCAGAATGACCGTTCTACACATTTACAAGCATTGTTTTTTTCATTTTGTTAGTCTGTGAGATTCTCCTCTTTCCTTGTCACCTCCTTCATATGTTTAACAGTCAGTCTCTGTCGGAGAATAACAGCAAAAACAGCCAACAAATCAACCTTTGGTTGGTTAATCAGTTCAGTTAAAAAAGGAGAGGGGGTGGTTAGCTATTTGGAGGACAAACCCTACAAAGTGTTTTTCTCAACAGGGAACACATTGGCAATATTTGGATATTTTTGCCTCATTTTAATGAGAAGGCGGCTGATGGCAGGTTCCTCAGTTTTTATTAATAATTACAAATTGCATTCCTTAGAAAAGACAACACACATCTACCCCTCCCCAGGGGGTTCAGACAAGGATGTTGCTTTTCTAAAGAAGTTCATTCAAGTGAGTTTCTCTGCTCGTGATAATAGATCTCAGAATGCTAGTGCAGAAGAAGCCCTTAGATGTTGAGTCCAGCACCCTTATCTCACAGATAAGATGCTGAGGCTGAGACAGGGGAAGTTGTTGGCCAAATGGAACAGAGCAAATCACTAGCCAGATCCAGGAGCAGAACTGAGTCTCCTGACTTTTGGTCTAGGGCTCTTTCCATACAGCATCAAGCAGTTGAAGTGTAGGGGTAAAATTTACAGGGATGGCAACAGGGAATGGTGTAGACAGACTATGGTGAGCTAGAAAGAATATGATCTGCCATTTTGCTGAAAAACACACACACCTCTACAGGATGGATTTAGCTCCTGGCTCTTAGTATGCATACGCTACTATATTAAATATCTCATTTAGAAACTCCAACACATTTATAAATGGCTTACTTTATTTGAATTGAATGGATGACTTCCTGGTTTCAATGAAAGGGCTTCAGAGCTCACTTAACTTAGTCTCCAGTTAAAACACCTTTTGCAGCCATTAATCTCAAATCAAATCCTTTCATTGATGGGGAACTTGCTACTATACTATTTAGGACACTTGATTGGCAAACAGCCCCAGTCATTAGAATTTTCTTCATCAAAACAAAAGAAACTTCTTTCTACTGGTAAAACTTTTACCTTTGAAGCCAAAGAAGAATAAGTCTTCTCCATTTTAAAACTGACAACTTTTGAAATACATGAAGATGGTTTGCATGTCCTTCCAAATTTTCTCATCTCCCTTAACCATTCTTCATATGATATATGATATTCAGCTGGGTGGTGTGTTCAAAAAGGTGAGGGCAAGTCCCTCCAAACCAAAATAGCTTTTCAGATAGTCCATCATCGTGCCTAAAAATTAATCCAAGGTACTAAAGTATTCAAAGAGATGTCAAAAGAAGTGGAAGAAAGATTCCGAAAGGAAACATGGGGAGGGTATTTGAATTTAATATTAATAACAATGATATCTAACATTTATCAAAATCTTACAATAAGCTAGGACTCTGCAGAAATCCTTATATATATTATTACATTCAGTTCTCATTGTTATCCCAATAGGCAGGTGTTTTATCCCCATTCTATAAATGAAGAAATTAAACCTCAAGGAGGTAAATTGACCTGTTCAAGTTCACTTAGCCCCAAAGTGGCAGAGTTAGGATTTAAACCACATCTATATAATTCTAAAATCAGTGCTCTTACCTGCCACCCTGGTATGAAGTACTGGAAAGCGTACTGGAATTTGAGTTCAAATACTTGGGTATGAGATCTATTGTCGCCTGCTGACCTGAGCAGTTTACTTCACCTGTTTGAGCCTCTGTCTCTTCATCTGTTCTGCATAATTCTTTCACGTCTGTTTCTTCTTTTCTATTGATTATGATACAATTTCCAGATGAGAATCTAACATCCTCTTATTAAGAATCTTTTATGGTTCCCATTGGCCAAGGGATGGAAAAGGAAAATGTGTAAATTCCTTTGCATGGAATGAGGTCCCTTCTCTCCAAGCTCCAGCTCACCTTTCCAGCTTTTTTTGTCATTTTTCATTCAAGCACCTGATAGGCATACTGCTTGCAACCAGCCAACTTGATGTACACGCTCCTGAGTTTGTGCTTTTCTCTCTGTCGTGAGTGGCTTTTTCTACCGGGAGAAATTGTATCTAATTTTCAAATTGGAGCTCAAATTACCCCCAATCCCTTTTGCTCCCTGGTCCCACCAGAGTTAACCCATCTTTCCTTTGGCTCCTTAACCCCTTGGTTCATATTTTTATCACCATAATCCCCTGTGTTAATGGTCTGAATGTTCGTGTCCCCTCAGTTTCACATGTTGGACTCCTAACACCCAATGTGCTGGTGTTAGAATACGGGACCTTTGGGAGGTGACTAGATCATGAGGATGGACCTCCCATGAATGGGAATTAGTGCCCTTATAAAAGAGGCTCCATAGAGCTTCCTAGCACCTTCCACCAGGTGAGGACACAAGGAGAAGTCTGTGATCTGAAAGAGGGCCCTCATCCAACCTTACTGGCACCTTGATCTCAGACTTCCAGTTTCTAGAACTGTGAGAAATAAATAAATTTCTGTTGTTTGGAAGCCACCCAGTCTCTGGTATTTTGATACAGCAGCCCAAATGTACTAACGCACTCTGTTTACATGCTACGCTTCGAATGTGAATTCCTTGAAAGCAAGAGGCATATTTTATTCATTAAATTTTTATACAGTGCCATGCATTACTTAAAAAAATGAAGTTAGCACCTACTATGTGCAAGATGCAACGCACACTAGGTGCTATCCCGTCATAGTGCTTGACACATTCTTTAATGAAGAAACAAATGTACAAAACCAGAAAGACTAGGCTTCCTTCCTCCTCCACAACAATTAACATTTTATTAAATGTGATGAATTCCATTTGCCACAAAACAACAGCCCATAAATGACTTTCATTTGGATATAGAGATATGTTTTCACGTTCAGAGAGCAGAAGATAAAATCAGGTGCCCTGTCATTATCACCACCACTGTCATTACGGTTATGGTGATGAATATTAGATTATTATTATTTTTATTATCTTTAGCAAATGAGTTTCTTTCTTTCCCTCGGAGATTCCAGGAATGTTTCTCATGTGTTTCTAGCTGCTCTGTCTTGTTTTGACACTTCTGCCAGGGAGCTGTGTGGAGCGGGGAGAGGGGAAGAGGATCCAGAGGCTGACCTTGGACTTGGGCTGGCCTGCTGGCTGCAGACTGCACTGCGGCTGCCGCCACCACTTTATCTCTCCCTCCGCTGCACTCAAGGCCACCATTGATCAGCTCGCTGAGCGCTTTACAGCTGCAGCCTTGGACAGCCCTTCGGAGAAATTGATTGCAGTCAATTCCCAGCAGATTGAGCCACATCGACTTGTCTCCTGGTCCCAATGAGCACCTTGGCTCCCCTTTTTAATTACTCCAGTAAGCCTTCTGCATATCAGCCAAGGCACAGGTTGGGGAGAGAGAGAAAGAGAGAAAGGGAGAAAGGCGGGGGGGGGGGCTGAAATTAAACAGTGGGGTGCTTTCTTCATTTGTGCCAAGAAACTAGGTCAGTCACGTGTTCATTTTGAATTTAGTATGTGAATTATCGGAGAATTTGATTAGTGAATCAAGAAGCAAGTTGAGTGCAAGACCCAACTCAGCCAACTAATTTGGCAGACTTGGCAAGCTATTTCACATAGCTGGGACTCGGCTTCATATCTAAAACGGAGAAAATTAGTAAGACAACCTTAGTAACTATAAACATAGGTAAAAATAGATAAAACCATAGCCACTACTACAAATGAGATGAGGACAAAGATGGTGATGTGAGCTGGTGTTTACTGAGCATTTAGAGTAGCTAAGCACTGTGACAAATGCTTTACGTGCATGATTTCTTTCTTAATTCTTTTTAAAAGATCACCTTATCATATGATATAGGGAAAATATTTTCCTCATTTCACATAAGTGGACAGTGAGGCCACAAGGTTTAGGCTATTGTCCATGTTTATAACATTAGGAGTCAGAGCTGGGTTTCCCTGGACACAGCTCTTGTTCCATGTTGTCTATATAAAATACCAGGGAGCTTGCAAACCATGTTCATGCAAACCCCCTGATTTTATGTTTAGCCCTCCACCTCTCTATATGTGTAGTAAGAGACACATTGGATACAGGCATTTTGGCTTGATATTCGTGCAATTTAAAAGTCTCAATTCTCTTTCTTTCTCAGAACAAAGGGAAGCTCTGTACCCCCAGTATTTATGTATCTGCATCTTTGCTTTTAAGATAAACCAGAAGTGTAGAATGACAGCGGTTTCTACCTTGTACATACATCTCTCTCTCATCAAGGCTTTAAAATCATGTGGTGATTGATTGTCACGGTGTGAGCGGCAGACCACCTGCATCAAAATTTCTCCGGGGACTTGTTCAAAAACATATTCTCTGTCCCCTCCCAGCACTATTTGATCTCAATTCCTAGCACAGGGACCCAGGACACTACATTTTAACAAGAGCCCCTGCTGATTCTCAGGAACACGAATGTTTGAGAACTACTGTGACTGAACATCATGGTTCAGACAGAGCTTGAATTCAAGACAGTACATCACCTTCACCTTAGCCCAGCAGGCCCTGCATGCCGCCACCTTCACAGAGAGTTTAGGGTCTTCCTCCATTGTTTGTGATCTGAATTCAGCCGTCCCCACACCCCCTCCTCCCTTCAACACCTGCTTCTTGCACGTAATATTTTCATTGAGGGGAAATGTACCTGGACCTAGAGGGTGAATCATGGTTTATTAATGGTCATCCACATTCCTCCTTGCTGTTGATTGGCCATGGGTGAGAACGTGATCTAATTCTGCTGATGTGAGGCAAAGTGTTTTCGGGGGCTCCTGGGAAACACGTTCATTTGTTATAAAGAAATACACATAAGGAGGACGTTTGCTCAGTCTCCTTCCTGCTTTGGACACAGACGTGTCAGGAAATGATGTTTGGAAATATCACCTTTCTCTTGCCACTGTGAGCTGACCAACACAGGAATGAGAAGCCAACATGGTGAGGGGGACAGGATAGAAAGGTGCAAAGGATCTACATCCTTGAAGACAAGCTTAGAGCCACTCAGTCAACCCTGAGATCAACTGACTCTGGTCTAGCTGTATGAACCACAAATGTCCTTTGCGTCAAGCCATTGTGAGTCCATGATTAAGTCTTCGTTAGGTTCTTCATTGCAGCCACAAACATCTTAACTTTCTCTTTACACAGTCTTGACCTTTAGCATTTCTTCCCTTTAAAATCTGTGTAGAAAAATTGTTCTGAGGCATTATCAACCCGACATGCTACCTATCCAGTGAGAGAGTTAGATGAAGAGAAGTTAACATGGCCATTTAACTCTGCTGTCAAATATCTGATGTCATAACTAATCTTTGGCAGATTCTAGATTACAGCCAGAATTGGTTCTATAGATCAGGGGTCAGCAAGCTATGGCCCACAAGTCAAGTCAGGCCCACTGCCTATTTTGTAAATTAAGTTTTATTGGAATACAGCCACACTCATTTATTTACATATTGTATATGGTTGCTTTTATGCTACAGTGGCAGGTTTGAGTGGTTTCCACAAACACCACTGGCCTCAAAGCTGAAAATATTCACTATTTAGCCCTTTGCAAAAAAAGTTTGCTGATCCCTGATATAGATAAACCAGTTGCTGGTCAAAGAGAATGTCTTGTGTTTTAGATATCATATGGGAAGGGGACCATTAGAAAACTTTAAGCAGCAGACTTTTACTCTCATTCCAAACAGAAGGTCAGCCCTTTTCACCACAGGTGCAGACAGGAGGAGTGTCTGTAAGCAGAACCAGTACATCCTCACATAAAAGGACCTCAGATCTTCCCCCACCTTTGGACAGGCAGAGGGTAAACCATAGCAAGACTCAAACCTGGATGCATGGCAGGCAAGTGGCAAAACCCAAAGGAGACATGAACACAACCAAGAGTGAAGCTGGATCAACTGCTGAGATTCAGAAGAGGATAATAGCTTAAGCTGAGCAGTGTGGTTTCTGGAACTAAAGCCAGAATAGGCTCGGGGACATCAGGGAGGGAGGGTCAGGTAACCCAGCCTAACGCTGATGGACTACAGTTTGTAGGTTTGGAGTTGGCCTTTAACTTGCTGTTAAAGGGCTTCCTAGGACCAACCTTGTGTACAAATGGCTTCTGAGAGTTTGTTGAATAGTTCTTGGAGGACCCACATTTCTGTGTAGCTTGAGAGAGACCATTTGAGCCCCATATTTTTTTTCTTTAAGGTTTGAATCACCAGATCATCTGCTGATCTATAGAAGAATTCTGTAGGCACCCAAATAAATATCTTGTCTTAGGCAAAAAGGTAGGATGTCTTAAAGGGTCATTTAAGGTCAACAGAGCCCAAGTGGGGCCTGGTTCACCCCTGCAAGCTTGGGTAACATCTGCACCTCTGGGCCTGTTCTCTTGTCTGTAAAATACAGCAGATGGGGTAGCAATAAAAATATACGTGGGTGGGCACATGACATTTAGAAACACATGAAAAAGTGCTTTCTAAATTATAAAATGCTGTGTAGATGTGAGGTGTCACTGTTATTATTGAATATGACTACATCCTGGTAGGCCTGCAGAGTGAGCTGGCCTGAAAGATCACCTAAAATAGCCATCTAAATTAACCTGTTGAATGGGGAGAATTCATGACTCTATTTAAGGTGTTGTAGAATGCCTGCCAAGAGCTCTTTCTGCTTAGTGTAATTGACACTGAGGGGATCCTCGTGACAGTAACTAGCCACAGCCTCAACCTCTTCCAAAGACTACTACTTGTCAGAGATAATAAAGCAGTAATATCTGCATGGCCGTGAATGCCCAGTTTTCTGCTTGTTAGAAGGGAAACATGCGTGCAGCTTGGTTACCTAAGAGCTCCAACATACAAGTATAATTTAATACAGAGATAAAGAACTGTATCAGGCCAGAAATGCATCCATGGGAACTAGGATGTGTATAGCATCACTGTCTGGAAAACTGGAAACTGCACTAATACCCCCAACAGTTGAAGGGATAAGCAAGGTGTAGGGTAGCGTAGCAGGATGCCCCTGGCAGAGGCTACAAGTTTAGGGAGGCCCTGGTACCATGTCCAGGGAGGTCAGCTCAAGCTGGAGAGAAACAGGCAGTGTCCAAACATGGAGGTCAGAGATGAGAGAACAGGGTTGGGGATGGTTGATCCTTAAGCAGAAACGATTCACTCTGTTCTCTATCTGGGGTTTATCTCTTTCTAAAGAAACTCTAAAATATTTCCAAATTCTTAACCATGTGTGTAAGCTTGTGTGCTCTGAATTAGACACAGTCTTTAAAATAATACATGAATCTGGTATTGAACTTGAAGAGACAGTTTATCCTGCCTCATTTTACTTTCTTATACACATACACCCTGCTTACATGCATAGTACTGATCCTGTCTTTCCAGTTTGTTAAGTGCCGTGATGTTTATCCAGATTCATAGCCTTTTCTCTGTTGAAGCTTTGCACATGGCCAGGCTCATCCAACACTGAATTTGCAAGTAATTCTGTATGAAATATAGCAATGAGAATGAATGATCTACAAGTGTAGTCAACAGTATGGATGAATCTCACACATATATCTTGAGCTAAAGAATATAGGCACAAATGATTCCATTTTTATAAAGTACAAAAATGGCAGAATAGCTCATGTTATTGAATGCATGATTCATGTATCTTTGAACACATTGAATCACAATAGTGGTTACTCTCAGACAAGTAGTACTAGAAGGGAGCATCAGAGGGGTTTGGGAGATGCTGTTTACTTTCTTTTTCTTGATTTTAGTTCACAGATGTATTCCGTTCATAAAAATTCATCAAGCCATGAATTTATGATATTTCTACTTTTCTCTTCATGTCATACTGACATAAGAAGTTTTAAAAAATGAATAAGGAACCAGGGACGTAAGACAATGAAGCTTATAAGCGACTCAGCCAAGAACTAACTAGCACCTTGGCAAGTCATTTTACCTGGCTGAGCCTCAGATGCCCCATTTCAAAAAGGGAATTAATGACTCCTGCCTCACAAGGTCATTGTGAATATTCAGTTGAAAGGAAAGATTACATGTAAAGTACTTAGCACAGTGCCTGGCACGCAGCAGGCACCCGGTGTCTCGTTGCTTTTATGGTCGTGTGGTCCTTGCATCGTCCAGGCTGACATCATTTCAGACTGGATGTTAATGTCAGTGTTAATCATCGTCTGGGGTCCCTCAAGAGACATACACTCACCGTGTGCTGAGGGGGCACCCAGGCCGTGCAGTGAACACAGGGAAGAGATAAGAAACAGTGTGAGACAAGGAAATACATTAGTATCTGGGGTTTCATTTTCCCTCAGTCTCAGTTACCCTCGCTCCCAAAATATTAAATGGAAAATTTCAAAAGTAATTCACAAATGTGAAAGTGCGCACCATTCTGAGCCATGTGATGAAATTTTGTGCAGTCCTGCTCATCCTGGGATGTGAATCATCCCGTCATGCAACATTTCCAAGCTGTATACGTTACCTGCCTGTGAGTTTAGGAATAAACATGGTGTATGCAGGGTTCTGTACTATCGCGGTTTCAGGTACCCACTGGGGATCTTGAAACGTATCCCCATGGATAAGGGGGTGCTACTGTAAAGCTGGAAAGCTCATTAAGGGAGAGATCGTGGAGGTTAAAGAAGTCCAGAGGTTGGATTTTATTCTGCAAGTAAAAGTTACTGAAGATACTACTTTAACAGAGAAGTCACATGGAGCTGAGATTCTGCCAGATTAATCTTCTAGAAAATTAAAAGGGATGAAAACAGAGAAGGCCTGAAGACAAGCCTTACCTAATAGAATGTGTATCAGGTCCCCAGAAGTCAGACGATGGTAATGTTATACTTGTCTTCATTATTATTAATACTATAAGCAATAACAACGACCACAATCGCTATTATTTTATTGTGCATCTGCTAGGTACCAAATCTTTTAAAAGCATCTCATTTAATCTTTACTCAGAGCACAATGGGAATGGTTGTCATTTATCAGGTTCTTACTAAGTGCTAGGCACTGTTCCAAGCCTTTTGTACATATTAATGCCTTTAACCACCATAAGAGCCCTGGGAGATAGGTACTGTTGTTGTCTTCAGTTTATAAATGAGTAAACTGCCGCAAAGAGAGATTAAATAACTTGTCTAACGCTACACTGCTATCAAGTGACAGAGCTGGGATTCGAACCTTGGCAGCCCGACTCTTTCTCATACCCATTATATTTTATCAGCATTCTGGGCATTATTATGCACATATTCACACAAGCTAGCTGTTAACTGAGACAGCAGTCAAATCACTTGCTCCAAGTCACAGAGAAAGAGGGAGAGACCCTGATTTGCATGATGATAAGGCTTATGGGCTTCATCACTATCCAGTCTGCTAAGGGCAATAGCTTCCAATCCTGACTGAAAACAAATGAAACGTCAGTCAAATATTTTAAGGAAGAAAAGCATAGCAATAACAATAGCAAACACTTATTGAACACTTATGTGCCAGGGAATTTGTATGTGTTATCGTGTTCCATGTGCTGATTAACCCTTATGGAAACCCTATCAGGAAGGACTGTTTTTATCCCTGTTTGACAGATGAGGAAACTGAGTCTCAGAGAAGTCACAAACTAGTAAGTGAGAAATCCAACTTTAGGTGTTAGGCAGCCCAACCCAAAGCATGCTCTTACCTTTTCCACTCAACTGCCTCTCAGCCATAAAGAAGCTGCTTCCAGGAGCTGAAACCTTCCCCCCTCTCCTCCACCCTCATCCCCGGTTAACTCTGCACTCAGTGGTGTCCTGGGGCAGTTTTAAAAGCATTCCAAGTCTTAACCACTGCAAGGAATTCTTAGCTAACCTTTCTAGGGTGAGCGGCAGCAGCAAATTCTTTCCCAGGTTAGTAGAAAGCCTCAGGCTTCAGAAGAGCAGGTGCTTGGCTAACCCAAGTGTCACCTGCATCTGATATATCTCATTAGCCTCAGGGAGAAACACAGCCTGGTCTGCTTCTTCTCCCAGATGCAGCCCTGGTGCAGCAAAAGGAAGAGCCAAGGGCCTGTTTCTGAAGGAGCCAGAGTCAGCTCCTCTTCTGAGAGCACAGCAACGGCAGGGCTCCCCCTACTACACCCCCTCGTGAGTGGATGCGGCTCTATTATGATCTAGGGAGGTCATCAGCCCAGAAATGTGGCCATGGCCAGCCCCCAACTTCCAGGGCACCTGGTGAAGGAGTTCAGAGGCTTCCTTTCCATAAATATCTCTGCTTCCAGTCTTGTCTTGGGGTCCAGAATCCTCCCCCATAGAGTCAAGTCTTGGGGTAAATCCCCTTGTATCAATCAGGGTTCAAGCAGAGGAGGAAAAGTAGAAGCATATCAGAAGCAGAGCCAATGGGACATGCACACACACGCATACATACACGCACACATATGTAATATACAAACACATATGTGTGTGTATTTATAGAGCAGGCTAGAAGCCCAGGAATTCTAGGGCAGGAGCTACAGTCCATTGGTGGGGTTTCTTCTTCCTCAGGAAAACTTCAGTCTTGCTCTCAAAGGCTTTCAACTGATTGGACGAGGTGCATCCAAATTATAGAGGATAATCTCCCTTGAAATCAACTAATTACTGCTGTTAATTACATCTACAAAATACCTCCCTAGAAACACCTACATTAGGGTGTTACTGCGTAACTAAGTACTAGCCTAGTACCCGGTTACGTGCATAACTTGGTCTAGCCGAGTTGGCACACAAACCTAACCATCACACTCCTCGTGGGTCAATGGAAAATTCACCAGGATAGTGGTTATAGCTAAGTTTCTGTTATCTTGGGCAAGTCCTTTTTCTTCTCTGAAACTCAGGGCTCACTTCTGCAAAATGGATGTTGTGAAAAAGTGAAAAACGAGGAAAGCGTAGTATTTTGTATCTGTTAATCCCATACTCCTAATTTATTCCTCCCCCTCCCCCTTTCCCCATTGGTAACCATAAATTTGTTTTCTATATCTGTGAGTCTGTTTCTCTTTTGTATATAGATTCCTTTGTATTGTTTTTTTAGATCCCACATATAAGTGATATCATGTAATATTTGTCAAACTACTATACATAAAATAGATAAGCAAAAAGGATTTACTGTATAGCACAGGAAAACCTATAATGAAAAATAAAAACATATACATTTTTAACTGAATCACCTTGCTATACACCTGAAATTAATACGATATTGTAAATCAGCTATACTTCAACTAAAAAAAAAAAAAATGAGGAAGGCATGAGAGTTGTCTTTAGATATTTTAAAGTATGTGTCATGGAAGGAACACCTAGTTTTGTCCCACGGAGTTACAGACGGAAGAGCCAGGCCCATTGCCTGGAAGGAGAAATGCAAATTTCAGCTTGATGAAGAAAGTTTGTCTCACAATGAGGTTCCACCCTAAGAGGGTCTGCCTGGTAAGATAATAACCTCCTTACCTTAGCAGGAGTTCAAACAGCCATTGAAAGAGCATTTACTTTGGGGAGAACAATACAGGAGACATTACATTTGGTGCTGGATATACTCAGAAATGCCTTTTAGTGTGATCATTCTTCCCTGCTGGTAAGACTACTCTTCTCTCCTTTTCTCTTCCTGGACCCTCTCCCGCTTCCAAAGTTTGTCAACTGACTGTGCTAGGCAACATAAAATGTAAACAAATCCTGGAAGAAATATTATTCATTATCACCCATCAGATACATTCTCCTGGTTTATTCATGAGATTAACTGTCTATCACAAGGGTAATCTCTTAAACCAATTTAGATACACTCACCCAGCAAGGCAGTGAGAGATAAAGCACAGGAAAATTTTTTGATTTGGTGGATGCAACTGGATTTAGTAAAGCATACATTGATGACTGTTGTACCCAAAACGTTGCTTTGCACAAAGATCCAACATGAGATAGGCCTGGCCCCTGGCCTCAGGCAGTATGCTTACAGAGGGAAAGACACAGCAGCCTATAACAGATGTATTGCGAGAACACCAGTGGCATGGGACCGTGGCATAGGGGCAGATTAGTTATGATGGGGAAAAGGGACTACATTTTTGTGGATGAGCAATTTTAACCAAAGCTGAAGACAAAAAAGACTTGGGCAGATGGGTGTTCTGGAGAAACGCATGATGGATGCACAGTACAGGTCAGTAGAGTGAGGATAGAAGGAATGTACTGAATCTGGAGACAGTTGAAGAGAAAGATATTGCAAGGGCTGTGGGAATAACGATGATATAGTTCTTATGGAATTGGAAGAGAAGATGGGGTCTAAAAAAAAGGAGGAGGTTGAAAGAAAAAGTGACAGTTTCCAGTTGCAATAAATTACCAAGGGACAGGCTTTTATTAGCTTTTTCCTTGCTACCTGTAAAAGCCTCTTATCTGCAGGTGTAGCGGGGAGTTGCCACGTAGTCAGAAGACTGCTATCATGGTGGAGAATGTGCTAAGCTCACTGCCTGGCCGTGGTTACCTCTCAGAGCCTTGGTTTCCCAACCTGCAAGATATGTATAATCTCCCCTGCTCTGCTTGTAAGCTGTAAACCTCTGTGCAAACACTCATGTACTCAGGGACAGATCCTGTCGGTCCTGGGGGAATTTACAGCAGCTTGAGACCAAGTCCAAAATCAGCTAAATTTTGCCATCCAAACGGAGGTGGCAGAGTTGCTGTGGAGCCTGGTGACAAAGACGTTCACCTTGTGGCCATCAAAGCCATGTGCTGGGTGTCTGTGGAGTATGTTAGCTGCTCGGATTGTTCAGTGTGAAATTTAATTTGGGCTCCTGGGTGAGCAGGGAGGAGGGCATGAAAGATATGACACTGGTTAATTTCATGTTTTACAGACCCAACAACCCTAAAAGTACATTTCTCAGCAAAAACTGAGAACCTGCAGGCCACTGCATGCAATGATATGCAGTCCAGGGGGAAAATAGAGATAGTGAGAGAAAAAAAAATCAAGAATATATCATTTCCTGAAATCAAATAAACTTACAAGCTTCCATCTCAGTGGGTTAGATTGACAGGCAGAGAGAGAAAGGCGAAAAGAGGGTTTCTTTTAACTCTTGCCAGTACATTCTCAAGTAACTGCAAACACTCCTCAGGATGGCGTTCCAAGTCCCTAGCCTCTGTCCTCATCCATCTTTCCGTGGGCGGATCAGGTCATATTTGCTCTTTCTCAGAATCTTTCTTGTTGCCTTGTAGACTACAGCAGAAGACTCAAACTCCCAATTGTAGCACAACTGTTCCTCCCCTTAAGTCCTGCATCATGTCCCCTCCTGCTCTCATGCCCACCCAGTGCTGGCTCCACCAGCAACATTGATTGATGGATTCCCAAATCTGCTGGCTCTCCCCCCGCCCCATCTCTCTGCCTTTATATGTGCAGGTTCCTTCCCCCTGGAATTTCTTCTACTTTGGCTCTTCCTAGGTTTCAGGGAAACTCAGTCTGTACAGGCAGCAGGTAAGAGCCAAGACTCTGGCATCAAGTAGGCCTGATACTGGCTACTTGATATACTGGGTACTGGCTTCCATCACATCCTACAGTTACTGGTTGTTATGGGGATTCAGTTGGTTAATGTATATAGCAGAGCACAATGCCTGGCATGAGAAAAGTAGTTGGTAAATGGCTTGTTTTTATTATGAAGGTAGCTCCAATATTACTTCCTCTATGAAAACTTCTTTGACTCCCACATGCAGACGTAGGTGCTGGTTCCATCACTCATGAATGATCCAATTGCATCTTGAATGTGCATCCATTACTACAAACGTTGTGTTGAATATTGTACTTAAGAGGCATTTTCGTGCCCCCCGCCCCCATTACACTGTGTGTGTGAGTGCATGGATCAAGTTTGGCCACCTTTATAAGCCCAGGGCTTAGCCAGATGCCCAACACAAAGTAGAGACTTGATTTGGGTTGGCTGACTTAATGAAAGAGAGAATGAATGAATGATTACATGCATGGCTCACCCCACAAGGGCTAGATCGAGTGCCAGCTCTCCTGTGAAGTCTGCTCTGTCCCATCAGGAGAATGAAGGGTCCCCTCCTGTGATACAGCCCTCTGCCAAAATCCTCACCAGCCACCATCCCATTGTGAGTGCCACACAGGAGACTACATGTCTTATTCCCCCTTGTCAAGCCATTAGCCCAGGACCTGGAATATAGTAAGAACGCAGGAGATGCTCTATTTCATCATCATTCTCTTCTTCCGCTTCATTACCACTATGCCCAGGGCAGCCAACATTTGGGATTTCATCAGAGTCAGGATGGGGGAAGGGTGTTCTAGATGCAGAGGGGCTGGGTTTAATGCCCCCACTACACATACAAATGCAGACCGTGGCAGGAGCCTCCAGAAGACTGTTCATAATAGCTACAGAAAATCAATATCCAGGAGAAGCTGTGAAAACGTAAGAAAACACAAAGTCCTTTACCTAGATGGATACTTGTAGGCAAGAGGGTCTGTGTCAGCTTGTGAGAACAACGTCATGGGCCATTTTGATTCTGTTAGGAAGCTATAAATTGAGAGTTTTTGAACAAAGAAAAGCTTTGAAACCATTCCTGATAAAGCAGACGGTCAAAGTAATTATTGGATTAGTGCACGTATATTTGGAACTATTTGTAGAGTATGTATGTGAGGGAAAAAATCACAATATAATTTAGTGTGTGTTTATATGTGTCAGTTAGCGCTCTCAACCCATTACATGTACTAACTCACTTAAAACATGCAACGACCCTGTAAAGTAGGTATTGTTATTTTCATTGTAAAAGGGAGACTGGGGTACAGTGAGTAACTTGCCCAAGGTCTCGTGGCTATTAAGTGGTGAACTTGGATTTGTACCTGAGCAAGGACTTCAGAACTGATGTTTTCTGTGTATATAGAAGGGGTCTGTGGGTATTAGGAGTAACTCAGAGGCGTGTGCCTGCAGTGTGATTTTTTTTTTTAACATCTTTATTGGAGTATAATTGCTTTACACTGTCGTGTTAGTTTCTGCTATATAACGAAGTGAATCAGCTGTATGTATACATATATCCCCATATCCCCTCCCTCTTGCGTCTCCCTTCCACCCTCCCTATCCCACCCCTCTAGGTGGGCACAAAGCACCGAGCTGATCTCCCTGTGCGATGCGGCTGCTTCCCACTAGCTTTCTATTTTACATTGGGGAGTGTATGCAGTGTGATTTTTTTTAACATCTTTATTGGCGTATAATTGCTTTACACTGTCGTGTTAGTTTCTGCTATATAACGAAGTGAATCAGCTGTATGTATACATATATCCCCATATCCCCTCCCTCTTGCGTCTCCCTTCCACCCTCCCTATCCCACCCCTCTAGGTGGGCACAAAGCACCGAGCTGATCTCCCTGTGCGATGCGGCTGCTTCCCACTAGCTTTCTATTTTACATTTGGTAGTGTATGCAGTGTGATTTTTAAAAAACATACGCACCGGTGTTTATTGAGCACGTACTATTGGTCAGGTCCTGTGCTAGGTTCATAGGGTGATCCCAGAATGAATAGATGGCACAGTCCTGCTTTCACGGAGCTTACAAGGTGGTGGGGGAGAATGTGGAACTAAAATAGATATTAAGGAATTCAGTTCAGTTTCATAAACTCCTTTTACCATTGATTCTGTGTTAGATACTATATCCGGCCTGGAGAAATAAAAATGAGGAGGACATGATCCAGGTTTTCAAGATGTTCAGAGAGTGTCAGACGATGGGAAGCTTTATAATTAACACACCAAATGTCACATGCTTGTTCAACACCAACTTCCTCTCACTATAAACCCAAAGTCCACTGTGGTGAGCCCCTTGCATATTACCCTGGCCTCTGGCTACTTTGTTTTATCCTTTAGAAGGAATGCCCTTCCAAGTGTGCGTCTTGTCCTCAGTATCTGCTCTATCCAGTGGTTGGGACCATTCCATGCTCCAGCATTGCATGCTCCAGCCCACTGGACCTGCCTTATCCTGATGCGGTTAATCGGGCTGCTGGGAACATACGGGTTATTGTGTCTGCTAGATCCAACCGCCCCATTAGACAAAAGTGCCCCACTTACAGTTCCCTGCTGTTTGGGGGCAGATACTAATCAGAACAGGAATAGTCACCTGACGTGAGAAGACTTTACGTGTTAGCTGGCAGTGAAGCATGAAATAGCTTGTCCTGGAGGGTGAGCTGAATCCATCAGATTTCTTCTCTGAGAAGTCAAACTGGAAGGACAGAAAAAATGGATTAGTTGGAAACAGAGAAACAGGCCAGTTCTGTTGGTAGCGGAGCACTTAGTAAGAATTTAGAAGGTTGTGGTGGCTGCATGACTGCATGTTCTGCCATATTGATCTTGGAGCTGAGATAGTCGTCAGTGCCTGGACTTCCTGTTGTGGGTCCCTGAAGAAAGTCCACGGACTTGAATCAGCTCCAGTGGTTCACTCTCCCTGGAAAGCAGAATTGGTGGATTGGATCATACCCCTTCCAGTTCTAGTGGGTGGGGACGAATCAAAGGAGACAAATGTCCATAGGCTCTTCCTGGAGAAGCCTCCGTTGACCACTTGTTGATGATTATCCTCCCCTACACACACACACACACACACACACACACACACACACACACACGTATGCACGTCATTCCTTCTCCCTCTGCCCAACCCTCCCCCCACGCTGTTCTCTCTGTTGAGTGGCAGCTAATGATTTTGACATGTGACTAACCTAGAAGGTTTTATTGGGTGTTCACTCTTCCGAGAGTCATATAGGAGTAGACTAGTAAAGCATCTCTTAAGCAGCTACTGTGGGCCAAGGATACAGAGATAAAACCACTGCCCTGCAGGACTTCCCAGATTTGTGAGAGAAACAGCATTGTAAACCGACATTTACATGCTAGGGAGCCCTGAGCTTGGTGGAGGAAACACTGGGGTATTTGGCAGGCAGTGAGAGTTGGTTAACTTGGCCTGGGGAGAGAGGATGGGTGTGAGTACGTGTTGTGGGGCTGAGCAAGGGAGGCTCTGGAGGACGTGACAAATGAGCTAAGTCTTCAAAGATAAGTAGGGGTTCTCAAAGCCAAGGGTGGGAAGAGAAGGAGCCAGGGAATTCCTAAGGATGGGAACAGCATACGTGAAGATTCACGATGCAAGAGAAAGAGGCTGTTCTTAGAAGAGCAGACATGAGGCTGTGGAGATGGGCAGAAGAGAGGCTGTAAAGGAACTCTGATGGTCCCTTGAGGAGGCTGCCTTTTCCTGAACACTGTTGGAAGAGGACACTGACTGATTTTAAGCAGGGAATTGGCTGGCGAGTTTGGTGACAGTCTGGGTCCTGGATTGGGGTGGACGTCTGGTAGCAGGAACCCAGCAAATCTCTGCAGAGCTGCTGGAAGTTTATGAAGATGGGGCCGACTTGACCGAAGATGGTGTCCCAGGGAGTCATAGGTGTGTGAGTGGGAGTCTTGGGGTCTCCAGACATGGGTGAAATCCCCACTCTCTCATGGCTGTGGGTGACTTCTGTCATTACTCAGGGCTTCAGTTTTGTCATTTGAAAGTTGAAGAAGGGGCCTTGGGAGTATCAATTGTAAAAAACCTTTATGTATTTTATTTTATTTTATTTTATTGTGTGCTACGCGGGCCTCTCACTGTTGTGGCCTCTCCCATTGCGGAGCACAGGCTCCGGACGCGCAGGCTCAGCGGCCATGGCTCACGGGCCCAGCCGCTCCGTGGCATGTGGGATCTTCCCAGACTGGGGCACGAACCTGTGTCCCCTGCATCGGCAGGCGGACTCTCAACCACTGCGCCACCAGGGAAGCCCAAGCTTGATGTATTTTAAAAGGCCACTCATATGCTGTCTGTCTATGATTTATGGGTTAATTATAAGTAGTTCAAGTTGTGTGTAGTGTATGTGTGTGTATATGTACATTTGTGTATGTGCTTGTGTGTGTGTAGATGGAGGAACATTTGTGCAGTTTTGTGGGTGGGCCTGAGAAATAGAGGGGACCCCAGGTGTAGCTCAACGGTAAGTGGAAACGCTCCCCACTGAAAAGCCTGATTCTCACTCTTGATAAGACTGAAACCATCTCCTCCCTGGAGAACATCCCAAAGTCGAGCTGGGCAGACTCCACACCGCCCTAAGTTCTCATATTTGAGCAGAAGCCTCAGGTGGAAGCAGGGTATGGAGCGTTCATCCACACTTTCGTTCTTATAATTAGAAGATTCTTTCAGAGACACAGAGCTTCTCTGGACAGGAATGCCACTTAGGGTGCTACTGACCCACATCCCCTGCCCCTCCCTGCTTGCAAATTCTGGAGACAGGAGCTTGCGTCCTCCCTAAGAGCTGGTCTCATCTCTCAAGCTCTCCCCTCCCCGACTCACTCCACGCCCACAAGGCTGTCTTCGTTTTCTTATTTGGTTTGGTTTTGAGTGACGTACTCCCTCCTTCTTCCGTTGGGGCCTTTCTTCTCTTACTGTTCTGTCTCTGGAGCATCTGTTTCTGCTCACTTTGCCCAGCTGAGTCCCACTCCTGTTTCATGCCCGCCCCACATTCAGCCCATCCTCCCAGCAGCCTTTCCTAACCCTTCACACCGACAGTCCGCCCAGTTTACCTACTGGGAAGCTCTCCTAGCTCCCTGTCCCCCCTGGCAACGGGGAGCTGCTTATAGAATCAATTTTGTAACTTTGTTTGTTTAATATCTGTCTTTCCCCATAGACCAGTGGTTGTCAACATATGGTGATTTTGTTCCCAAGGGACATTTGGCAACATCTGGAGATATTCTTGGTTGTCACAACTGGTAGGTACTAAGCCATGGATACTGCTACATCCCCTACAATGCAAAGGACAGTCCCCTCCCAACAAAGAATTATCTGGCTCAAAATGTCAGAAGTGCTGTGGTTGAGAAACCTGGCCATAGACTGTGGGCTTGATAGGGAGAGAGACCTTGGCTGCTATTTTCATAACCTCATGTCCTGCATTGGGCCACAAGCACATGGACTGGCTTGTAGTGGATGCTCAATAAATATCTGTGGACTGTTACACACACACACACACACACACACACACACACACACACACACACACCCCTCCTGGGATCAGTCTTGTGAACAAACTCATGCTCATACAAGCCTCCCTCCCAATGGCCACTTCTATTCTTCCATATGCAGGACCCCGCACCCTTAGATTGTGATTCTAATGTAAAGCTGCGCCTTACATGTACATGCCTCATTCTACCTAATATATAATTCACTGCTTCCTTAACAATTAAGTCCTCTTAGTGGCTTCCACCTCCCCCCCGACACTGATCCCACACCCACACTCACGTAGATATACCTGTGTATGTACACCTGCCCAGAGACCTGGCATGCTCTCCCTCACCTGCACCTTGTCTCCCGAGACACGTCAGCTCTGCAGCAGAGCCTTTCTCTTTTTTATCCCATAAGACAGGTGCAAAGCAACAGGGCTGCACAGACACACATATGAACACACACTAGTACTGAGGACGAGAAGACAGGATGGGGGGGAGTGTGACACGGAGGGAGGCCTAGTGCACTTAACAAAACCTCCCTGTGGTCCCATCCAAGCCATGGGACTGTGAAATGTATGCCCCTAAAACTAGATCTGAAACCAGACTTCAAGCAAAGGTAGCAAATCCAACTCCTATTCAAGCCTCTGTCTCTCTGTCTCTCTCTCTGTCTAACACACACACACACAGACACACACACATCCCTCTACAAATTTTCTTTTTTAAAAAAGTCAAACTGCAGAAAATAATTTTAATCAGCATCATGCCAGTGCAGGCCGAGGGTGAAATAGGATATTAATGCTTTTATCTCTGCTGGGGACATGGCTGACTCTACCACTGATTCTGTTCGAAGTCGCACCCCAGGTGTGTTCCCATAGCATTTCTACATTAAGCAGCTGCGAGACCAGATCTAACATCTTTTATTATCTCGGCAAAGCTGCACACACCAAGTGGTGGGCCATAATAAAAAGATCCAATACCCCATTAGCACAGCTAAATATTTGACTTCTAAACTCAAGTGGAAAATGAAACTCAGTGCCCGGAGAGGAGCAGGGAAGGGGACGCGACGTCGGGGACCTGAACCGCAGTTCCTTCTTGTTCTGCAGCACTTTACAGTTTGCAAAGCCTCACACATGCATCTTTTCACTGAATTTTCACCACTGCCCCCTGGTGTGGGCATTATGGTCCCTACTTCCTAGAGGGGGAGCTGAGGCTTGGAGAGGTCAAGTGACTCATCCAGGCCCCACGTGGCCCAACTCCGGGCAGTTGTGGTCAGTGAAGTAGGAGCCACAGTAGCTTTTAATCCATGTGGGTTCTCTTTTCTTTTCCATCCTCTGGCTCAAACTTTCAGTGTTCTAGTGAGAATTTTCTAAACAGAAAATATAATTTCTGTTTCACATGAAGGGGAGCCTACCTTCCTGCCTTCCTTCTTTTCTCCCTCCTAACAAAAATTTCTTGAACCTGCATTACCTACTATATGCCGATCCTGTGCTGGATGCTAGGGATGGAGCATCTCAGGTGGGGACTGATGTGGTCCCTGTCATCACGAAGCTTCCCATTCATCTAGCAGGAGGGACAGGGCGGTGTTTCTAAAAACAGAGGAACAGAGAAATATAAGGAGCTAGAAGAATTGAGGGGATGTGAGGGCGATGGGTTAGGGAAGTCTTCCTAAGAAAATGACATCAAAGCTGAAGTTCATGTGGGGATCAGTTATGAGCAGGGGAAGAGATGGAGAGTTTTCTAGAAGAAATATCATGTACAAATGCTGAGAAGTGTAAGAGGGCATGCTGACTTGAGTCCTGAGAGCAGTTCATTGTGGCAGGGAGGGGAAACTGGTAGTAAGTTGACCCGCAAATTGGGCAATGGCTAGACCTCAAGGCGGGTTAAGGGACGGAATTAAGAGTCTGTTGTGACAGTACAGGTGAGAGTTGCTGGTGGCTGTGGGAAAGGAGAGGACTTTCTCAAGCTTTTGTGTATAAATAAATCCCCAGAGGAAAGCAGATTCTGATTCAGTAGATCTGGGGTGGAGCCTGAAATTCTGCCTTTCTAACAAGCTCTCAGGCGATGCCCAAGAAGTGGACCACAGAACACACCTGAGGAAGAAGGCCTAGACTGTGCTATCTTAAGTTGGTGGCTACTAGCCACATGTGGCTACAGAACAACTAAAACGTGCCTGGTTCAAACTGAGATGAAACCACAATGTAAAGTAGGCACCGATTCTGAAGACTTTGATAGGAAAGAAAAAAGGAATGTAAAAATGTCCTCTTAGTAATTGTTTTATTGCTTGCATGTTGAAATGGTAAAATTTTCGATATATTGGGTTAAATAAAATGTCATTAGGATGAATGTCACCTGCTTTTACGTTTTGAATGTGACTACAATAATGTAAGTTACAGATGTTGATTACATGTTAACCTATTTGGGATAGATCAGTTTAAATAAAATGATTCCTAAATTTGACTCTACCTGTTTCTTTTCACTTCTCTAAATGTAGGTAGGGTACTAGGAGATTTTAGATCACATATGTGGCTCACTTTCTGTTTCTACTGGACTGCACTGCTCTGGGCCATCCCTCTGCCATGGTTAATTTGCTTACTGTTCCTTTAATACATGGGGTACCCTCCTACCCTGAGACCTATATCCACTGTTCCTCCTTCTTAGAAGGACCTTCTAGTTATTAATATTTGCCAACTAGTTCATCAGACAGTGTTGATTCACCTCGAGCAGAGATTCCTAATTTTGGAATCACCAGAGGAAATGCTAACCTAACCCTAAGTGATTCTGATTTAAATACTTCACTCCCGGTGATTCTCATGTGTATTAAAGGCTGAATACACTGAGGGAATACTAACACAAGATGGGAATTTAGACTTAATCCCACTCTTATTTTAAAAATGGCTAAACCAAACCTCAGAGATAGATATTAGTTAAGATCACACCGTAACCTAAGTTTCTTGATTCTCATCACTAATCCATCTCTCCTTTGTAGGCTGGTGTGAACATCATTCACAGTGGCCCATCCCTGAGTTCCTTTTACAATGGTATTTGTATTTGAATTTCTTTATCACACCTGGAAGGAAACTGCAGAGTATTGAGGGCCTGGAGAGATGGAAAAATACCTCCTTCTAGGACCACCACCTCTGAGAGCTAGCAAGGGGCCAAGGCCATATACCAAGTGGAGAAGTGCCCAAACAGTGCTGAAACAAAATGGTGGCCTTTTTTAGTACATACACACACTGGCAAAGTCAGAGCTTTACCAACACACACATACCCAGGGATGACTTTATGTGTAACTTCATTTGTGCATTACGGCAAAAGCCCAGGGCCCTTTATAACCATGAGGCTGCTGGTTGAATTGTCCATTGGGCCCCAGGGATAGGTCCCTCCTGGGACTCCTGACACTACCACACCTCACACCTGGTTTGCCAAAGCCCAGTTTTGGTTACAGTTCGTATACAAAGCTGGTCTCTTGCGAACTGAGCAAGGATTCTCTTCTGCTTGCTTCTTGTGATCTCTGAGGAATTACCCTAATTATAGTCTCCTAAGGAATTTCAGTAGATCTCTAGACAGCTTTGGTGGCAGCACAGCAACTCAGGCCTTCCCTTGAAGGATGTACCTTCCGCATTCTCTGTGGGTTCATATTTTAAGGTTTGACACAATATATTTAGAAGATTCTTCATTCATTCTAATTTCCCCTAAACACCCCTCTGGGCAGGAGAAAGTGTTTGTCGAAATGTTGCCTAATGGATCCTACTAAGTCAGAAGGTAGTTCAAGGCTGACGTTTGATGGGACAGTTTGCACCTGGATATCATCACTCCAGTTTCATACAATTTCAGACCTGGGAAGGGCTTTAGAAGTCCCTGTGTTTAATCCCCTTATCGTACAGATATTGGCCCAGAGGTGGGGTGCCTTAGTCAAGGCTATAAAGGTAGTTAGTGACGGAGCAGGAAAGAGCTCAATATCTAGACTTCCAGCTGTCTTCACAGCCACCAGTGCAATGGTGTTGACATAAGGCCCAGCCAAAGATAAAATCAGTGTTTCTCAACTGACCAGCAAAACCAAAATGAGCAAAGCGCTACTCTTGCCCTCGAAAGGCTTAAATTCAGTATGAATTTGTAAGTATAAGTGCAATATAAGTGGGGCTGTGATTCTCAGGGCTTTTCTTTCTCATCTGGTGATGTGCACGTTCATCCTTGGAGGATTTTTGTCTTTTATTGATGTATCTCTATAACACCTCTGTCCAGTAGAAAGATAATGAGAGCCAGAAATGCTAGCCACATTTATAATTTTCAATTTTCTAGTAGTCACATTAAAAAAGTAAAAAGGGGCTTCCCTGGTGGCACAGTGGTTGAGAGTCCGCCTGCCGATGCAGGGGACATGGGTTCGTGCCCGGGTCCGGGAAGATCCCACATGCCGCGGAGTGGCTGGGCCCGTGAGCCATGGCCGCTGAGCCTGCGCGTCCGGAGCCTGTGCTCCGCAACGGGAGAGGCCACAACAGTGAGAGGCCCGCGTACAGCAAAAAAACCCCAAACAAACAAAAACAAAAAACAAACAAACAAACAAACAAAAAAAGTAAAAAGAAGCTGGTGAATATAATTTTAATAATATATGTGATTTGAATGAATATGTCCAACATGTTATCATTTCAATATGCAATCAATAGAAAACAACCTTAATGAGATATTTTACATTCTTTTTTCATACTAAGTTTTTGAAAAAAAAAAATAGAGAAAAGAGTCCAAAGAAACAGGTAAAATTAATTTTACTACCATAGTTCAGTGTGTATTTTATGTTTACAGCACAGTTCAGTTTGGGGTGGTTCCGTTTCTGTGCAAAAATGCCACGTGTGGCCAGTGGCTACCATATTGCACGGTTCAGCTCTAGGGCTTAGAAAAGTGCCTGGCACATAATAAGAACTCAAAATATTTTTGAATGAATGAATGGATTGGAAAGGCCCACCTCACCAATCCCCTAGTATAGTCCAATAGTGTCAGAGAAGGGGAGACAAGGCAAGAGGATACAGTGACTCACTCTGTAGTAGTTCACTCAGTTGCCTTCCTCCAGGACTAGAAAGTAAGTGTGGCACCCAGCCAGGGAGCAGGCCTGGCCTACCCTTGACCATCGTTACCCCAGTGCTCAGCACAACCCTGACATATAACAGGTGTCCAGTAAATGTGTGTTGAGGGAAAGGTCACCTCACTAATTGGTAAGAGAGCAGAGGAAAGCAGAGGCTCCTGCCTCCTGCCCAGGGCTCTTTTCATTGTATCCTGCTGTCATGAAAATTGATTTATGTTCGGGACCTGGAAAAGTGTATAACAATTGCATCAAGTACATGCTGCAGGGTGCAGCGGGGTGCGGATGCCGAGGCACCGATTACCGTTTAAATTTCTTTGTGAATATGTGTCCAGTGGGCACAGTCGGAACTCATTGTGTCGGGACCTGAATTGGCCAGCAGTTGGGATGCTGGATGTCATTTACATAGAAGACAGGAGCCTGCTCCCTAGTTTCTTTCAAACAAACATATGCTTTGGGATGTACCTGGGGCTCCCTGGACTCCAAGCCACAGGGCGTCAGCGCTGGGAAAGCGTGCCTCAGATACCCGCTGTCCCTTCGTCATATGTGTCTCAGTCTCCCCATCCTTTAGGGCCCAGACAAGGGGAACCCCTGTGACCGCTTCCCAGATCTGTCCTGTGCAGGGAGGAACCCCTCTTCCTCCTCTGGCTGAGACAGAGCAGAGTTCCCATCTCTCCAACTGCTCTTACTGGTTTCCACTGTGTCTCCCAGCGAGACTGCATTATTGTGTCTCAGAATCAAATAACTCGTAACTATAAAATGTCTGAGTTCAAAGGCATCTTGCTTGTCTTCTAAAGCCGTTTCTCAAACTTCAGGTATTTGCATATCCCCTCATGACCTTTGTTGTGGCCATCCTCCCATTACCAGGGATTTGTTTCCTTCAAAGCTTTCTGCTTTCTAAAGTTAAATAAATTTATTTCCGAAGGAAAACAATAATAGCTTTGAAAACACAAGCGTGCATATTACAGATATACTCCATATGAAAAATAAATATATAGCTATTTGACTGTAATCAAAATATATTTAATATTTCCATGTAGCCACGCAGTCTCTCTGTATCTCCTAAAACCAACTGTGCCTCCATCAGTGATACTTGTCTCACTTTTAGAACATTTTTCTTTCCCTAGGGCAGCACCCTCATCAGACAGAGAAAAGACTGAGGCTCAGGGAGAGGCACACTCTGTCTGTCACCAGGACGGTCTTACAGAGATTTGGGGGCAGAGCTGGCTTGGCACCCAGACTCGCTGGTTCTGAGACCAAAACTCTATTA
Source organism: Neophocaena asiaeorientalis asiaeorientalis (assembly GCF_003031525.2). Taxonomy (NCBI): domain Eukaryota; kingdom Metazoa; phylum Chordata; class Mammalia; order Artiodactyla; family Phocoenidae; genus Neophocaena; species Neophocaena asiaeorientalis. Next base: position 5,662,677 of record NW_020175018.1, on the reverse strand, counting down.
GCATATTCTTCTGCTGTTGAAGCAGCCAGTGGTGAACTCGGTGCCTCCATCTGATGTTACAAGAAAACAAAGGCTTTCTTATAACAAAGCCTTGTTATAAGAAAACAAGTCATAGTTCGAATCCCAGCTGCACACTTGGGGCTGCGTGAGTTCATGCCAAGAGCTTCATCCTCCCCAGTCTATGCCTTTCAGGAAATGGGGTTGATGCACATCTTGGAGTCATAGAAACGTTTGCATTTGTAAACTGGCTCACGAAAAACTTTGCTTCACACACTAGCCCGGTGCTGTCCAATAGAAATGTAAAGCAAGCTACCTAGGTCCTTTGAATTTTATAGTAGAGATCGTTTTTAAAAAAAGAATAAAAAGAAATAGGTAAACCTAATTTTAATAATATAGTTTATTTAACCCGTTATCTCCAAAATATTCTCATTTCGACTTGTAATCAATTTAAAATTATTAATGAAATAGTTTCCCTTTTTTATATTATATTTTCAAAATCCAGCGTGAATTTTATATTTTAAAGCATATCTCAGTACAAACTCTAGATTTCCCTAGAAAAACATGATCGAAATTTAGATTTCATAAAACTTATACAATTAAAAATGTAAATTAATATAGCTGACTTTCTCAGACGTCCTTAAAATTGTTCCATGAACTAAACTGAATGACCTTTCAAATGTAAATTTAAATTATATAAAATAAAAACATTTCCATTCCTCATGGCACTGGCTGTATTTCAAGCTCTCAATAACCACACGCGGCTGCCATATTGGAAAACAGGTCTAGCATTTTATGTCGCTTTTATATTTATTTCCTTATAAAATAGCCATTATATGTATGCTGAACTTGAACATCTTCAAAATACTTGTACCTGCGATGGTTTATTTGCTGACACATTACAGCCACTGATGAGACAGGCTGGATAGGTATTGACATCCCCATCGTAGAGATGGCAGAACTAATGCTCAGGAAGGTTAAATGACTAGTTTAGTGCCACACAAGTAGCAAATGGCAGAGCCAAGTCTGGAATTCAGGCTTGACAATTTCTCAAACAGGGCTTTGCTTAGAATCCTTAATGAAAATTCCGAGTTCACCTACTACATTTTTGAAAAGCAGTCTGATTTGAAGACCCACCTACCAAGTTTATTCCTTTAAAATACCTGTTTTATCAAACAGTTGTGTTACATGTTAATAGTTTGAGCCCATCTCTGTGTTTTTTTTTTTTTTCTTTTTAAGCTAAAGGGAGATGAGGTTATTGCCAAATGCTGAACTAATTAGCTCCGCTGTAGGTTTACTTAGAAGGTTCATTTTAGCAGGTGTATTATTTAAGCATCAGATAACTGATTTGTTAATAACTCTTTTTCTTCCTCTAGTGAGTATAATTTTCTTCTCTGGGGTTCAAAGAGGTAAAACTTTCTCCACACAGAGACCTGACTGTAATGTTCAGTCTTTGATAAGGTTTATTCTTATACCAGTTTTTCTGGTTTTCTTTCCCTTTTCTTTTTCTCGCCCCCAGGTTGCAGGGTGTGTGGGAGTACTAATCTATATAGAATCTTTTTCTTTCTCCTCTGTTTGTCTTCCTTTGACTGTTTTCTCTTGTGAAGGCAAATACAATAATAACATCTTACTTTCTAAAGCTCTTTTCATCCTGATCGAGTTCTGAGCACCACAGAACACACTGCATTTCAAACCTTATGGAAATGCAGTCTTACAGGTTACAAATTTAGACAACATGAAAAGTCAGACATGCAGGGCTCTTGAAACACATTAATTCACTCACAACATGCCCCGTCCTCTGAGCAGCTACAATTAATCGTCTCTGAGCTATGCCAAGCCTTTTGCTCAAGGTAGCACAGACCTCGTTAAGAGAAAGGGAATGATGTTTATTTATGTGTCTACATTTCCATGTGATTATTGGGAGCCCACGCAGATCTGTTGGGTCCATACCAGCGATGTTGGATGAGGAGCTTGTATTCTCGCTGCAGTTTTGACTACGAACCAAACGTTTGCATCTTTTTTTTACAGCTCACTTCTCCTGTTCTTTCTCTCCAGGGCTAAGGAGTCCATGTTTCTTTTATAAACTGTACAAAGGCTGCCCATAATAATGTAGAAGAATACAACGCAAACCCCTACCATCTTGTGTGAAGTCCTGCTTCGGCAATAGCCTGTCTCATCTCAAACCCTGGACATCTCTCACCCACACTGCCCAGGCTATTCCCTTGGCCACCTGGGCCCTCTGCCCTCAGCCACACTGGGATTTTTACTTGGACCAAATTCCTTCCCATTCCCAGAAGCATTCTTCTTACACTGTTCTTCTATCAGCTCTTCTGCTGCTGGCTTCTAATTTCTCAGGTCTTGGCTCAAACAGCATCTTCTCAGCTGGACCTGTTCTGCTAACCTGCCACTTTTTATCATGTTTTCCTATATTATTGTTTCTCTTGCAACTCTCTACCATGTGCTTTCTGCTGTTGTTCATTTGTATAAGGGTTTAGTGTCTAGTCCTCTCCCTTGGAGTGCAATGCTAGCCATAACATTGAATGTGTAATGGAACCCCCAGGAGACTATTCTCTTTCAGATGCATCATCACCCTTGCAAAAGAGAGACTTTGGGGTTACTCACAGTGGTTTTACTACAAATGTCAGTGTTTAGGGTTCAAGAGTAATTTCTAAATCTGTCATCCATGCTGGCATGTAATTTAAAGAGCAGCAACTGTTTCCCTGTCTCCTCCAGCTCATGGCTGGAGAAAATCATTGCTCAGTTGGTCAGATTGATCAGGGAATATGGCAGACGGATTTCGAATCACTAACTTCTCCATCCAACTACTTGACATTATTTTTGCCATTGGTATCCTCTCTGGGACCGTCTTACTCAGCTCTCCTATTTGTAGTTAACTTCTTTTTTTAAAAAATATTTATTTGGCTGTGCTGGATCTTAATTGCATCACACGGGATCTTCGTTGTGGCCTGTGGGATCTTTAGTTGTGGCATGTGGGCTCTTAGTTGCGGCACGAGGGATCTAGTTCCTTGACCAGGGATCGAACCTGGGCCCCCTGCATTGGGAGTGTGGAGTCTTAACCACTGGACAACCAGGGAGGTCCTTGTAGTTAATTTCTTTAAACTGTATATAATGGAAAGGGAACCCTAAAATTAAAAGGAATCAACGTAAGTCCCTTTCAGTGTACCTTAGTCCTAAATTAAGAGGCAAGCTGATTTCCAGGAGAAGAAATGAACTTGTATTACAGTACAGCCATGTAAACTTTGTGGGAGAGAGGGAGATGGAGGTCAGGAAATAGAAAATTTACCATTGTCTTATGTCAGAACTTCCAAAGTCCATTTATGTATATTGTCTCATCTAATCTTCAAATCAAGCTGGAACAAAGGTTATCATCTGCATTTTCTAGATGACGAGTGTAGGACACAGACAGGAAAGTAAAGACCTATTTGGGAAGACTCTTGGGTTGCTGTATGTACCATAAGGGGTGTGTGTGTGTGTGTGTGTGTGTGTGTGTGTGTGTGTGTGTGGTGTGTGTGTGTGTGTGTGTGTATTTCACGTGGGTTTCAACTCAAGTGTTTACTTGATCTATTGGTCATAACTGGACAGAACTGAACTGTTAGGAAGGATTCTGAGGCTGTGTCAGGGTTTAGCCAGAATGCTGATTGATCAATAGTGTCTGTCAGGGAACTAGCCATGGTGGTGGTAAAAAGGCAGAACACATGCCGTATCATTTAAAAACTTGGGAAATTCCAAGTTCCAAAGTACTAGACATCTGTGTCATCTGGATTTTGAGTCATTGAGACACCGGGATCCTATTTCTGACTTCTCCAATAATTAGCAGCATGGTCTTCAAAAGGTCATTTCCTTCTTAAAGGTCATTATGAGTCTGTAAAATTTGAATATTGTAGTAGATAATTGATAAGGTTTTATCCAGCTGAAATAGTCTTTGATTTTATAGGAAGTTTATAATGACTAAATCCTTAGAACATGCACACTCTTATATAATGGCATATTCCATCCTGATAGAGCAGTACATTTTCTCCTCTTTTTCACTCAGATAGGTTACTTAAATAGGATACTTACTTGTATAAACAACATAACTATTTAAAATGCCAATATTGACTCATTTTGTGTAAAATTTGAAGATGTGTTTTCCCTAACAGTTATCGGAAGCAGTCTGATTCTCATTTCTTCTTATTTTTCATGGTGATAGCAGTTGACTACACAATGCATTCTGTACACTGAGCATATGCTGGTGATCATGCAAGTAGCACAGTAAAGGATCATAGAAGCAAACTATATGAAAAGAGAATCAAAAGGCCCTACAATTCTTGAAGTTACCAGGAATATTTCTCCCTTGTATGACAAAAATAAAACCTTTTCATCATAGAAGGATTAAGACAGAGAAGAAAGAAGAAACACTCAGCTTGCATGTGTAGTCCCTGATAGCAGAAACTATGTCTGTCTTGCCAACCATTGTATCTCCAGTGATTTGTAGAACGTCTGGGACTAATTAATAGATAGATTCTGAATTTACGAATAAGTAAATGAATGCTGGCTAGAAGAAAAAAATTAAACACACCTAATCCTGAACCACAGAGATAACCACTGTTAACAGGAGGTGTACCCCCACCTAGGCTTTTCACTGACAAACATATACATATTCATTTTTAAAAATCAGCTTTATTGAGTATAGTTTATGTACAGTAATAGGCATCAAGCTTAGGGTACAGTTTAATGAGTTTTGACAAATGTATACAATCATGCAACCACAGCTACAGTCAAGATTATTTTCTTCATCCCCAGTAAATCTCGTGACACTTCTTTTTTTTTTTTTTTTTTTTTTTTTTTTTTTTTTTTTAGGCGGACTCTCAACCGCTGCGCCACCAGGGAAGCCCTCGTGACACTTCGTAGTCAATCTTTTGTCCCTTCTTCTGGCCCCTCGCAACCACTGATCTGATTTCAGACTAATCTGGAATCACACAGTATGTAGTCTTTTATATCTGGCTTCTTTCATATGGCATAAAGCCTTTGAGATCCGTCCATATTGTTGTGTGTCATTACTTTGTTCCTGATCCCTTTGTTGGTTATGTAACAATTTGTTCATCCATTCACCAGCTGATGGATGTTGAACTTTCCAGTTTTGACTATTGTTACGAAGCACTTAGCATTCCTGCTCAAGTCTTTATATGGACATATGTTTTCCTTTCTGTTGGGTAAATATCTAGGAATGGAAATGCAGAGTTAAATTTTAACTTTATACGAAATTGTTGACTGTCTTCCAAAGTGGTTGTATTATTTTGCATTCCCACCAGCAATGTGTGAGAGCAAAACTAGCGGTTGTCTTTCTTAATTTTAGTCATGCTAAATGGGCATGTAGAAGTATCTCATTGTGGTTTTAATTTGTATTTACCTTATGACTAATGATGTTGACTATCCTTTCCTGTGTTTATTTTGCCATCTGTATATTATTTCTTAGTGAAGTGTCTGTTCAGATTATTTTTTTCTTTTTTAAAATCTAGTTGTTTATCTTTCTGTAATGGAGTTGAATGGGTTATTTATATATGCTGGTTACAAGTCCTTTATCAGATGTATACTTATCACATATTTTGCCCAGTGTGAAATTTGCCTTTTCATTTTCATTACAGTGTCTTTTTAGAAGCAAAGAATTTTAATGTTGATGAAGCCCCATTTGAAAATTCTTTATGGTTTCTCTTTTTGATAGCCTATGGATGAAATTTTTCTCTAACCCAAGGTTACATGGATTTCCTTCTATATTATCTTCTAGAATTACTTTTTAGCTCTTACATTTAATTTATGATCCATTTTGAGTTAATTTTTGTGACTGGTATGAAGTAAGAGTTGAGGTTCATTTTTTAATATGGACATATCCAATTGTGCCAGTAACATTCGTTTGAAAGGATAATACCTTTCCCCACTGAATTACCTTGGTTCCTTTGTCAAAAATCAATTAACCAATTATGTCTGAATCCATTTCTGATATTCTGTTCTGTTCCATTGATTTAAATGTTATCCGTATGCCAAAACAGTTCTGTCTTAAGACTGCAGCTTTACAAATAGCTCAATTTCATTTCTTTTTATGTCTGAGTAATATTCCATCGTATATATGTGCCACATCTTCTTTATCCATTCATCTGTTGATGGACACTTAGGTTGCTTCCATGTCCCTAGAGTCTGTCATACAGAGTGAAGTAAGTCAGAAAGAGAAAAACAAATACTGTATGCTAACACATATATATGGAATCTAAGAAAAAAAAAAAAGGTCGGGAAGAACCTAGGGGTAAGACGGGAATAAAGACACAGACCTACTAGAGAATGGACTTGAGGATATGGGGAGGGGGAAGGGTAAGCTGTGACAAAGTGAGAGAGTGGCATGGACATATATATACTACCAAATGTAAAATAGATAGCTAGTGGGAAGCAGCCGCATAGCACAGGGAGATCAGCTCGGTGGTTTGTGACCATCTAGAGGGGTGGGATAGGGAGGGTAGGAGGGAGACACAAGAGGGAGGGGATATGGGGATATATGTATACGTATAGCTGATTCACTTTGTTATATAGCAGCAGGTAACACACCATTGTAAAGCAATTATACTCCAATAAAGGTGTTAAAAAAAAAAAAAAAGACTGCAGCTTTATAAAGCATCCAAACAAGTAGTTTAAGTCTTTCAACCTTTTTTCAAAATTGTTTTGCTTATTCTAGGTTGTTTGTGTTATTTGCAATTTCCACAAAAAATGATTATTGGGATTTATATGAACCTATTTATTAGTGTGGGGAGAACTGACAGCTTAAAAATATTGTCTTCTGATTCATGAACATGATACGTATCTCCCTTTATTCACATCTTTAAAAAAAGTTTTTCAGCAATATTTTCTAATATTCAGTGTATGGACATTTCCATGTTTTGTTAAATTTACCTCTAAGCACTCATGCTTTTTGATGCTATTATATATTATATGTGTGTATATATATATATATATATATATATATATATATGTATATATACATGTATATTTTTTAAATTTCACTTTCTAATTGTTCATTGCTGGTGTATAGAGAAACAGTAAAAACTATTTTGGACATTTATCTGGTATTATTCAGATTAAGAAATTTATATTTCTTTCCTAGTCTGCTGAAAGTTTTTTTTTTGAATCACCAATAAATATTGGATTTTTTCAAATGCTTGTTCTACATTGGTCAAGATAGCATGGATTTTCTTATTAGTATATTAACAAGAATGTTAGTATATTAAGATGATAGATAACATTGATAGATTTTGGAATGTTGTTACACAATAAAGAATTTGTCTGATCTTTGTACCTCGTTCCTGGAATGGAACTTCTAACCTTTGTAATTTCCTGGTTGATAGAAGTGTCCTGTTATTCATGGTGAGTCCCTGGGAATGTACCTGAATTTTTGCTAATGAGGTGATTCATGAGGAGTTCCTAGATACATAGTTTCAGAGTGGAAGCTGGCCTTGATGGAAAGACCACTATGGTATTAAGAGGCTTGGGGTTTTAAGCCAGCTGATGTCAGCCTGACTTCTGGGGAGAGAACAGGAGCTGGAGATTGAGTTCAATCACATGCCCAGTGATTCTATCCATCATGCCTATTTAATGAAATCCCAATAAAAATTCTGGACACCAAAGTTTCGTTGAGCTTCCTGGTTAATTAACACATCAGTATGCCAGGAGGGTGACATGCCCTGACTCAATGGAGAGAGAACATGAAATCTTCATGTTCAGCATCCCTCCAGACTTCATTATATAAGTCACTTCTTTTGGCTGGTCCTGATTTGTATCCTTTATAACAAAACTGAAATTATTAGAAAAGCACTTCCCTGAGTTCTGTGAGTCATTCTAATGAACTATTGAACCCAAGAGGATAGTGAAAACCCTTGAATTTGCAGCCAGTTGGTCAAAAGTACAGGTAGCCTGGGGAGCCTGCAATTTATGGCGTGTGTCTGAAGTCATGGCAATCTTGTTAGGCACTGTGCTCTTAACCTGTGAAGTCTGTGCTAACTCAGGGTGGTAAGTGTCAGAATTACATTGTGATATTGAAAATGTTGAACTAATTTTTTATTCCTGAAAAAAAAATTCCACCTACTCATAAAGACTTATCCTTTTAAAATATCACTGAATTCATTCTGTTAATATTTTATTAAGGAACTTTTCATCTATGCTCATGAGAGATGTTGTTCTATATCTTTCTTTTCCTTTAATGTGTTTTAATGGTTTTGATGTCAGGGTAAGGCTATATTCATAAAACATATTGGTAAGTGTTATCTCTTTCTATATTTATCTGAAGTGTTTGTGTAGGATTGGTACTATTTCTTGCTTAAATATTTGGTTGAATTCATCATTAAAGTTACATGGGCCTGGACTTTGATTTGTGGGAAAGTTTCTAAGTGTGGATTCAAGAACTTTAAATAGATATAGTGTTCTAGTTATCTATTTCTTCTTCAGTGAGCGTGTAGTTTGTGTCATTCTAGTACTTAATACATTTAATCTTAGTTGTCAAAATTTTTGTCACAAAGTTATTTGTGATGTGATATTCTCTTATTATTCATTTAATGACTATAAGATCTATAATGATGTCCCCTTTTTCATTCCTGATATTGATAATTTCTGTCCTTCTACATTCCTGTTAAGTCTGGCTAGGGTTCTGTCAAATTTTGCTCCTTTCAAAAAATCAGATTTTTGTTTTATTAATTTTCTCAATTATTTGCTTGCTTTCTATTTCTTTGATCTTCATTCTTAACCTGAGTGTTTCCTTTTTTTTTCTACTTACATTAGATTTTCTTTGATCTTCTTTTTCTAGTTTTCATGTCTTTTTTTATGTATTTTTTAGCTTTTATGTATTATGCATTGACTTGAGACCTTTCTTCTTTTCTAAAATAAGTGTATAATGCCATAAATTTCAGTCTAAGCACTGGTTTACCTGGATCCTACAGTTCTGTCTTTTTTTTTTTATCTTCACTCAATTCAGAATGTTTTTTAACCTCCTCTGTGACTTCTTCTTGGACTCATGGATTATTCAGATGTGTGTTGTTTAATTTCAAATATTTGAGGACTTTTTGGAAAACATTTCTGTTTTCTAGTTTAATTTCATTTTTGTCAGAGAATGTACTCTGTAAATTTTCGATCACTTTAAGTTTATTTAGATTTTTGGGATGCCTAGAATGTTACCTAGCACTACATTTTCACTTGAAAGAATATGGATTCTGTTGCTGTCCTGTGCTAATATTCCTTTGACGTCTACTTTATTTGATTTTTAATATAGATACTTCAAACTTCTGTTCAGTGTTACCATGGTATACTTTCTTCCCATTCTCTTACTTTAACCTTATCTTGGCTTTATAGTTAATTGTTTGTAGGCATCATACAGTTCAGTCTTGCTATTTGCTGTACAGTCTATTATGTCTTTTTTTTTTTTTTGGAGTTTGATTGTTTTATACTTAATTACGGATATGGATAGCTTTATAGCTAATGTTATGCTATTTGCTTTCTATTTGTACCATCTGTTCTTTGTTCACTTTTTCTTGTTTACTTTTCTTTTTTTAATCAAGCATTTTCTATGATTTTATTTAGCCTCTACTATTTGTTTACCAGTTAATCTTCTTTTTCATTTTTTTAGTGATTAGTTGCTCTAGGGTTTATGGTATACATCTTGAACTTATTGCAGTTTATCTTCAAGTAATACTGTATCAAGTTACGTATTATATAAAAGCTTTGCAATAGCATACTTCCATTTCCCTTATTCTGGCCTTCCTGCTGTTGTTTTCATAAATTTTTACTTCTGCATATGTTAAAACTCCACAAAACACTGCTAACGTGTTTTCTTTTAAACAGACAATTATCCTTTAACAATATTTAAAATTATGTAAAAAAAGGGACATACACGAAATGTATGTGAATTATTAATTTAAAAATTTATTTCCTAAGGCATGGCCTTGCATTATAATTTAGTTCAGTTACCTTCACCTTCCTCATCTTCAACTTCCGTGACTTAGAAAAATGCTAAAGGGCCCTTTTAAAACAGGGGTCTTGACAGTACTTTTGATAGTGCATCGCTAGCAGTAAAAATATCATAAATATATATATATATATGTAATATATTTATTCATAAATGTTATACATGTCTATACTTATAGAATTCATTCATCATCATGTACATACATAAGAAAAATAAACTCCAAAGAATAAAAAATAGATAGAAATAGAATTCTAGTATCTTCTTCTCAAAACTCATAATGGATTATCTTTGCATCTCTAAGATGTATATTACCCATGTCAGAGACTGCTATTCTCAAATATAAAATGGTATAAGATATGGCATGGACAGGCAAGGTAATGGACTTATTGACATCTATGGCAACTCAAAAAGGAGCAGAGTTATCACTCACATGTTATATCTAAGGAAACTGAGGCTTATATATGTAAGACACCCACCTAAGATCCCATATTAGATAGAGAGGAGTACAGTTTTTTTATTTATTTATTTTTTTTATAAATTTATTTATTTTATTTATTTATTTTTGGCTGCATTGGGTCTTCATTGCTGCGCGTGGGCTTTCTCTAGTTGTGGCGAGCCGGGGCTACTCTTCGTTGCGGTGCGCGGGCTTCTCATTGCGGTGGCTTCTCTTGTGGCCGAGCACGGGCTCTAGGCACGTGGGCTTCAGTAGTTGTGGCACGCGGGCTCTAGAGTGCGGGCTCAGTAGTTGGGATGCACAGGCTTAGTTGCTCCACGGCATGTGGGATCTTCCCGGACCAGGGCTCGAACCCGTGCCCCTTACATTGGCAGGCGGATTCTTAACCACTGCACCACCAGGAAAGCGCAGGAGTACAATTTAAATGCAAGTTTCCTCATTTTGAATCTAATTAACTTTCCTTGGCACCGCTGTGTCCCACCCTTTAAAAAATGATACTTTATGCCAGATATATATGGACAACATCATCAAGCAGCCTAAAAACTGTCATTAACTCAAAACTCTTTCATAATATGATTAAAACCATAGATTCCAAAAAAATCACATAAGATATTTTATTAAATTAATACTATTTAATAATGAAATTGTAACCATGTTAGAATATATAGATGACATTTAATCCTGTGTTTCTTTATCATTTGCCTTTAATTCTTTCATTTCAGGTATGAGAGAAAGTAAGGTCAGTGGGAATTAACTTTTCATTTCCAATTAATAAGGGGAGGTTTGTGGGGAAAAGTTGGCCTAAAAGAGTGGCATGGAATTGGGCTACAAGGAGGGAGGGAGAGTATTTGGAGACTAGAGGCACCTTTAGGGGAGGTCCCAAATCCCAACTTCTATCCACCAAGTAATCACATAGAGCAGACAGTGAAAATCTGGACCAGATTCAGTCACTGACCTGGAGATGAAATTCTCCATTTTCCATTATCAACTCAGACAGAAATCCACTCCCCCTGGAGCCATACTTAGCCAACTTGCTATCTCCTTCTACCCTGCCTGGTTCATAAACACAGATACAGGCATGGAGGTGCACAGCCCCAGGACTCTCTTTCCCAAAAGGCAAACTATTTTTGTACAAGATCAAGCAGAGTGCAGGGACCAGAAATGGTTGTAGTAAATAAAATAACCATATTAAATCCTGTTCACAGTTCTGTGAGTGTTGGGTAAAAGGAGATAAGAAGAGAAGATGAAGAATCAGCTGAAAATCTTCAGCCCACTGGCTATAGTAAAGTAAATACACTTTAGAGAGGTGCAGTTTGGTACAGGAGAAAGAGCATGGGCTTGACAGCAGAGAGTGTGTTTATGCTCCCAGTTCTACCATTTCCCATGGCTAGATTTTTAGCATACCACCTCACCTTTTTTGGCCCCAGTTTTTGACATTTCAAAGGAGAATACAGTTGTTGATGTCACCGTAAAGTTGTTCTGGATATTAATGTTAGAATAAATATGAGATTGCTTAGGTAGCGTTTAATATTTACCTTCTACTCATTCTCCAGGGTCATGATGAAGTCCTTCATCTAAAGTGCCCATTTCCTCTTCCTAAATCCTTTGGAACCATTAGTAGCCACATTACAAAGAGTAAAATGAAATGGATGAGATTTATTATGACATTTCGTTAAACTCCACATATCAAAAGCACCAGCATTTCAGCATGCAGCTAATATAAACAGTATTACAGATATTTTACATTCCTTTTTTGGTACTTATCAATATATGGTGGGTACTCTATACTTACAACACATATCAGTTCAGACTAGCCGTATTGCAGTTTCTCAGCAACCACATGTGGCTAGCCACTGCCACTCTCAAGAACTAGTCCAAGAGAAAACAACTTTCCTCCTTTCTGTGGACTGTATGCTTTCCTAAAGGCATTCTTGAGTGGCAACAACTATACAGTGACTTGGGGAAGACTCTACAGTACCAGCTTAGTTTTCGAGATTTAATCATCTTAACTAACTTTCTTAATAGCTGAGATTCAAACATCCGATTGAAAATAGGACTTGACCTTTAAAGGTCACGCTAGCCCTGATTCAGTGCCCCATGGATACTTTGAAAGGCATCCCCAGTTGTTCAGATAAACAAAGCTGGGAAGAGAGATTAGAAGCCTAGTGCTCTCCTTTAACTATGCAACACTGTTCAAGAGCTGCAACGTTATTCGATTCCAAGGGTTCTGTTTGTGCTGCATGATTGCAGGGATGCCCAAGTGTATCAGACCCTTGCTCAGTCTACCATAGCCTAAATTTGGCAGGCTCACTAAGGCGTGGAGGAGTGTGCAGCTTAAATTGGATGAGAGTGGTGATGGCTGTTAAAAAATATCAACAGCAACAAAAATCAAAAACAAACGTCAAACAGACATTCCTCCATCCACCAATGTAATAATATCTTATCTCAAGTCTCTAGACCGGTCCAAAGATCTCTTAGAGCCTCTTACAGCCAGACAGTCTCAACTGAATCTGTTAGTCCTGAAATTTCATAGCTGTTAACATGTGGGAAAGGTGTCTATGAGTCTCTAAAAGCACAGAAACCCTAAGAGGGGTCTAGATTCCCCCATGTTTCTGCAGAAGCCTGTGTGATACTTTAGTAGGCAGTGGACGCACACTGATCCTATCTAAGGTGGATGGCAACTTCCTGGGAGACAGATGTTTGAGCAATGAATTCCAGGCACAGCCAAATAGGATCAGCACTTAGAGGGGCATTTGTTTGCAGAGGAGAAATGCAGTTCTCATCCTACTAGAGCCCTGGAGAGCAGCGGAATATCAACGCAGCTCTCTGGGAGCACATGCCACCTTGTTTGAGCTTGTGATGAACAGGCGTAACTATTCTGACTTGAAAATAATGCATGCTGCAAGTGCTTGAAAATGGCTTGGAAAAACACCTCCATGCTTCTTCCCAGCTCACAAGCTGCATTTTGTGAAAACAGGAAGAGGAACAAGGAACTTGGTCTGATTCTAACTCATTGATCAAGGGACTTTGCAGCTAGTCTTGTCTGTGAAATATCAATGGGAAATGAAGGGTCCCTTCCTTGCTCAGGGAACCCCTTGGCTGCCTTCAGAGGAGATCTACAGAGAGTACAGGACATATCTTGGCCCACCCTGGGTGGCCTGTCAGGGATTTGGGGAACCAGCCAGAGCTGGAGCCCTTTTGCTGGGCCCTTTTCCAGATCCCAGGTTCATTTCTACTTACAGGTAATTTTTTCTTGTAACAGAGTGAATGTAAAAAACAAGGTAGGGGAGGGGGCTCCTCTCACTCATAGGCTTTACCTTCCCCACTCTACGTGGTAAAAAATGGTAACGTAGACACCAGGGGAATATTTTCCACTGTTTGGCTGTTTCATAATCCAGGTTAATGCACCAAGCAGAAAACGTTCTGGTTGCTCGTCATATGTTAGAACTTTTCATTGTTGTAGGCAGAAAAAAATAAAAAGAGAGAAAAAGAAGATTGGATTGGATTAGTTGTTGGTAAACCTAGGTGTGTTGGTCATTCATTCACTCAACAGCCATTTGCTGAGGGCATGTTCTGTGTCTCATGATATCCTGGGTTCTGGGTTTTAATTTTGAAACTGTCATGAGGCTTAGGCCACTTTTTGAACCTTCATTCCCTTGACAATGAGATAATACACAATCTGATTTCATCATACACTGGATTGAGAATTACGTAATATTTTTATTACTAAATTTTCTAAGCTAAATATTATTGGGCCAATTTTACATGTGTAAAATGTGTAAGGTTCAGCAGTATTTAAGAATCTCTCTGATAAAGTATTCTGGGATTCTGAAGCAAACCTGAGAAAGATGTACGAAAAATATTATCTCCACATTGAAGATGAAGATACAGCTTCTAAGAGGTTGCTAAGAGTGACACAGTTAGTGGTGAAAGTGAATATCCTGAGTGTCACCCAGTGCTTTTTGGGTGAAAGTTTTAAAAATTATTTAAAATTTAAAATGACTTACGTGTGTGTTTTCCTAGGAGAGACTAATGGCCAGGTGTGATTAGGGTGAAATAGGTTGGTGATGTGGACATTTGTTGGAGCATTTATCTCTTCTCCATATTTCACCCCAGTTTTCTTCGGAGGAGCCACCTTTTTCCCTTAATCCCTCTGGTTGAGGTGATTCCCTGAATTTGGAGCACAAGAGGACCATGAGGGAGAGTCAGCAATGGGAATACAACCCTATCACAGCCAATTGGACACAATCTTAGGGCTTTGATTGGGATTTGGGGGGAGCAGTTAACATTTGTCTGCCAGCTATGTGTGGAGAAAGTCTGTCTGAGCACTTGGCCAACCCAGAGAAAGAACTGAGGGAGGCAGGATGAATCCTGATGACATGGAGCCAAACCCAAAGCTAGTTCTACATCTGTTTTTTTCAGTTACATGATCCAACAAATTTCTTTTCTTTTTCTTTCTTTTTTTTTTTTTTCTTTTTTTTTTTTTTCTTTTTTTTTTTTTTCTTTTTTTTTTTTTTCTTTTTTTTTTTTTTTGCGTCAGCTGGTTTCATATGAGTCTCTTGTCATTTATAAGCAAGAGGGTGCTAATTGATACAGCAACTTTGATTAACTACTCCCGTTCAAAGCCTGTCTGAAGCTGTTGTAACCCCCTGGAGTGTGTAGTGACCCTGCAAGATGATTAACATGGAAAAGTATATGGCTTGGTTGTATCATGGTCTGATTATTTAACAGTGCTATTATCAGCAAGATCTAATACAGGCAGAAGTCCTAGCAGAGAACAATGACTAAGTTCATTAACCATGGCTTTGTTTACCCTCTCATTGTTTAATCAAACAGACACTAATTTGTTTCTTGGGATACCTGTCCCTAGAAAAGCCTGCAGTGTGCACCTATCAATGACAGAGAATTTGATACCTACAACTATGTCTGGATTTAATAAATACTGTATTTCACACCAGGATCAGCAGGGATCCAGGCTCCATAAGCAATTTTCTGTGTGGATATTTGTAATAAAACACAGAGGATGAGAAAAGTTATGCAGTGTTTGACCTTCAGAGTAGAAAGTTAAAGATATCCTTAATTCACAATTAGATAATTCATTTTATTTGATCTTGCCATCAGACAGGCATGCTTTTATCTCAGATATCTACAGAGGAACTTCATCCATCTCAGGGAGAGAACATGCAGGGCTGACACTTAGGTTTCATCTCCAGTGACAAATCTAATTGATTGGTAGTTTCTGCCTAGAGGGCTGTGCTAAGAAGAGTTTGGGGCTATTGTGGGAGAGGGTTCCATAATCAGCAGTGGTTACCCCAGGCAAGAGGTAGACAAGAGGTAACACCAAGGAGACACTGAGACATACGGAAAATCTAGAATATCTGGTGGTTTGAAACAAAATACAGATGAGCCAGCTAAGCTCAAGCTAACTGCAGTAGAATTCAATTATAAACAGTGGCAAAAGGATATTTTTGTCATAAAATAACAAGTTAACCATACCTTCTCAAAAGCAGTAACCCTGAGCCTAGAGAGAAAATGTGTTTATATGCCAGTTTAATATCACTATGGACTCAAGTAGATGAGGCTTGCAGTCTTGTGTCACAGTTTGCAAAAGTGCAACCCAACCTAGCCAAGCATAAAAGAGAACATCAACTAAGAACTGACCTACAGGGCTGGCTTTCAAGCCAAACTTCAGCCCTTCCTACCTGTGTGTTCTTAAGCAAATCATTCTACCTCTCTGATCCTCAGTTTCTTCATTCATGATAGTGGAGACAACATGTGACTCATGGCTTTTTGGGGAAGTTTTTAAAATTAACTGTTAAATAGTATTTGTGAAGCTCTTAGCAAACTTCCTGGCACATTATAAGCATGAAACAAGTGGCAAAAAATAACAGCAGTGCTAGTGATATCATTTTGTCTAACCCCATCAGTGATGGTGGCATGGTTTGAATTTGTCAGCATGGGATACTCATGGTGTAGAAGTAGCATATACAATTGGGGTATAGGGAAGGTTTCACCATTCAAAAAATAAACATACAAACAAAAGCTCTCTGCCTGGTGTCATCCACTTTGTTTTAGTGACGTCTAATTAGAGGTGGTAGGAAATCATGGTTAAGCGCATTGAACTGTGAGCTCAACTGTATGATTTTAATTTCAGCTTGATGCTAATTCTTTTCTCATTGGGGATGACAATCATAGCATCTACCTATTGAGATTTTTGAGAAGATTAAAGATTACATGAGTTAGTATGTGGAAAGTAGTTGGAGACATGTCTGACCCAAAGTAAGTGTTCAATAAATGCTGTAATCAATAATTATATAATTCCTATTCAGAGGTGTAACACCTCTAAGCATGCCTCCAGTTGACTGAGGCTTACTGCATGTCAGGCTTCATGCTAAATGCGTATCTCATTTAATCATTACAGGGACCCTATTGGGATAAATGTTACTTCCTAAGGAGACTATAGGTTCCCAAGGGCAATGGTGTAGTCACTGCTATAGACTCAATGTCTGACTCAGAAAAGGTGCTCAATAAATAAGTTCTGGATAAATTATTGGATCCCCATTTGCCAAAAGAGGACACTGAGACTTGGAGGGGTTAATGTTAAATGTATAATGTTCCTGATAAGGCTTACTGTGTGTCTTCCTGGGATGTGGTGGTACCAGGTTTAGCCCCAAATCTGTTTGACTCCAAAGTCTGTTTCTCATATCCACTGTGCTCACTGACTTGAAAATAATTAGTGTTTATTCACACCTCAGGAAAAAAATGATGTCACCCAAATGGAAGACCATCTTACTGGGAGCAAGCTGTGGGACAGATGTGAGCTCATCTTTCCCATCCCCCACCGCCAATAACCATGTTTATCTAGATGGTATTAACTTCAAAACTATACATCAACAGGGCAAGGCTTTGTACCGAAAATAAATCACTAGATGGAATAGATTTGCAAGCTGAGTGAGAGGGATTTCTCGTTCTTTAGCCTTGGAGGCATTTATGAATGGACATGAGGTAGGCTATCAGGGAATGAGGTGTAGTGTAGGAATCCCCAGACATTTAGCACAAACAGGTATTGCCATCTGATCATGCAAGGTCAGAGCTGAACAGGAGACTGGAGAGGTGGTTTGATCCAACCACCTAATTAATAGACTATATTAATTTTCCATTGCTGTGCATCAAATTCCCACAAATTTAGTGTCTTAAGAAACACATATTTTTATTGCCTTACAGTTTCTGTAGGTCAGGATTCCAGGCACGGGGTGACTTGATTCTTCACTCAGGGTCTCAGCAGATTGAAAGCAAGGGATCAGCTGAGGCTGTGATTGTCATGTGGAACTTAGTGTCCTCTTCTGAGCTCAGAGGTATAGGCAGAACCCATTTTCCTGAACTAAGGTTCCTGTTTTCCTGCTAGCTGTCAATCAGAGACTACTTTTAGCTCCTAGAGACCACCCTTGTTTTTTGCTGTATAATATAACGTAATCACAGGAGTGCTAGTGCCTCATATTCACGGGTTATATTCCCTCTTAAAGGAGAGGGGATTATACAAGGGCAAGGGTCACTGGGGGTCAACAATAGAATTCTGCCTACCAAATAAGCTGAGAATACATGGGCCAGAGGACAAATAGACTTGATTTGTCTGGGGAACAGAGCTTAACTAGTGACAGAACTGGATTAATGGCCATTCACTTGGCTCCAAGTTCATCTCTCTACTTCTGCTCTCTGTAAATCAAATGCTTCAAAGTTGTGTATCTAAAAGTTAATCATCCTGATTTATAATGCTATATTATTCAGGATACATTTAGTAGCAAGGGGCAAAACCCAAATGAAACTGGCTTAAATAGAAAGGAAAGTTATTGGCTCATAGGATGAAATATCTGTCTGTGACTTAAGGCACCTCTGGATCTATTTTGTGGGTAAGCGTTCCTCCATGTTGCCCTCAGTCGCAGTCAGGCCTCCTCATTGCGGTGGCAAAGGTAATCGCCAGAACTCCAGGCTTCGATTCTGCCAGCTAAGTAGCTCCACTATTATTATTTTGGTTTTAGGAGTACTTTTTAATAATGGTTGCAGTAAATGTTCTGGGGCTGACTCTGTACCAATCTGTGTCAATACTCATCTCTCATCCAATCACAGTGACCATTGGGATAGAACACCCTGATTGGCCAGCCTTGGTTATATGCCCTAGAGCTGGGGGGTAGAATCAGCAGCTGAAGGACCAAAAGAACTGAGAAATTTAGAAGGCTGGTTTCCCAAAGGAAAATAAAGATCCTTTAGCTGAAGAGGAAAATGGATGCCAGCCAGTCAAATGCTACCAATAGCCTATGTAGGGCTCCCCCTAGTGGAATGTGGCAGAGAGTGAGAGCTGGGGTAGGGTAGGCCTATTAGAGGGATGTGAGAACAGAGGAGGGAAGGAATAGATTGTTCTATCATTAAACCACCAAAAACATATTTAACAGAAAAATAGAGAACCGTCTTGATGAGTTTGAATACCTGGGTTCAAGTTGTGGGTCCATTATTATAAAGTATTATCTTTATGCAAGTCATACTAAATCCTTGAGCCTACTCTCTTTTCTGTAAAGTGGGGCTACCTGCTGTGCCTACCTCATCTTTCAGTCACTGCCAAAAATAAGGTTTCAAAAAAACAAAGCAAAACAAGGGAGAGACTATCTGTGATTTCAAAAAGGTTTGCATATGCTGAATTATTAATTCAAGTAGAATATTGAGATTTGCAATAATGTTATCCCTTGAGCCTGAGCCAGCAGGATAGTATGTTCCTGAATGCCTTTCTAAAACCCTTTTTAGAAGTCATATTCCACCAGGGTAATGGCCTGGGCAAGCTCAGACCTAAGGCAGCTGAAACTTTGGCAACACAAAAGAAACAGGGAGGAGAGAGAGTGAAAGCTGAGCATGTTTAGCAGAACAAATCTGCATGTGCTCATGTCCAAAGACATCCACTCTCGTGGCTGGGGGAGCCAGTTGGTAGACCGGGAAGGGTGCATATCCTGGTCAAGGTGTTCGTAGGTGATGACATGGCTCCAGAATTTCAGTGTGTTTGCTATAAGAACGCAGCCATAGCTGAAGATACCGAGAGCATGATTCACATATGTAAATAAGCTTCATAAAAGGCAGAAAGTGAAGGGTATCAATAGACTTAAAGATTGAAGGGCTTAGGAAGAACTCCTGTTTGTTCAATAAATATATACGACTCCTCCCATGCAAAGGGCTAGGTAGCGTGGTGACTATGAGCTTGGCTTCTGTAGCAAGGTGACTGGGTTTGAATCCTGCTTCTGGGTAGGTGACACTGGGCAATTTGTTTAACCTCCTCCGTTTTCCTCATCATAAAATGGGAGTTACGGTCATAATAACAGTACTGATGTCACAGGACTGTATGAAGGATTAAATGAAATATTATTTGTGAAGCACAGAGAATAGTTCCTAGGACATAGGGCATGGTTAATACATATCCACCATACTTGTATGTACCAAGATCTCATCACAAAGGTATCTTTTGTGCCTTTGAGTTTTAGTTCTAGCTTAAGAAATATACATTAAACAATAATATCACCAATGATTGTTTAATTACAATGACGATACATGTTATGAAGGAGACATTAAGGGTTGTGAGGGAATTGATATCAGGAGACCTATCTTGGTCTGGAGGTCAGAGAAGTGACATTTACCCTGATACCTACAGGGTGAGCAGGACTTGGCTGGTAATGGAAGGTGGCTTCTGACAGAGGGAACAGCTAGCACAAAGACCTAGGGGCATAAAGGAACTTTGTGAATCTAGTAATTGGAAGGGGGTCAGTGTGGTTGTAGTGGAGGAGGAGACGTGATATTAGGGAGGAAGATCACGTGCATCCTTGCACGCTTCATGTTCAAGTATTTTATCCAAACTGAAGTCATGCAGTATATGACGTGTGAACTAAATATTTAAGGAGAGGTCAGATTTGGTTATGCAGGAGTGAAGGGTTGCTGGGAGAAAAAGACATGGCAGTGGAGGGGCCAGTCTGATTAAGGGCACGGAGAGAGGGACACTGGGAACCGGGAGCCAGTGAGCATTAATTTTTGCTAACAGAGAAGGTACAGAGGTGATAATTAGATATAAATAAGATAGTAAAGAACACAGAGGCCAGATGATGGAGGGCACTGAATTCTGGGCAGAAAGGTTCTGATTTTGATATTTTGGTATATAAGTAACATCCTCCAGGTTCTGGATGAGTAGAATGGTGGATAAGAGTTGTGTTTTGACCATATTGTCCCAGGAGGTTTGGGAAAAAGTAAGGATGGAGAGGGAAGTTGGGGTGGGGGGTGGGGGGGAGAGAGAGAGAGAGAGAGAAACAAGTCATGTGGACAGGCAGGGAAGAACAGCCCAGCAGAGGTGGGGGGGGGGGGGGGGGGGGGGGGGGGGGGGGGGGGGGGAAGAGAGAGAGAGAGAGAGAAAGGAGAGGGAGAGGGAGAATGAGAATGAATTTTAATTTTATTCAATTAGGAGATGCTCATAAAAACCTAGATGGAAGGCTTGAATGTTGCTCATACAAAGTAATCACTCAATAAATATTAGTTCTTATTAATTCAACTGCTTTTAAAACAAAATAAAAATAACTCAATAGGTGCCAAATGTTATACCTCATATAGAGGCAAATTTTTCCTCCTCTTAGCTCTTGTAGCATCTCCTGTAGATCTTGCACATGACGCTAATTTCTATGGTGCATTGTGATTGTTTAGGGATAAGTTTGACTTAGCAATGGACTTCAGACTCCTAGAAGACAGAGACCAGGGAAGATATTTATTTCTGAATCCTTCACATCACCTCACATTCAGTAGGCACTTAACAAAGGTGGACTTTTCCTGCCTTTGTTCAGTCTATTCTGAACCCAAAGCACCCCAGATTAAGGGAGTTTAACTCCTTTGAGATTTGATGGAGTAGTAAACTTAAACTTTTGATGCAGTAGCAGGTGGCTCAGAGTCCACAAATAGGGCCAAAACTTATCTTTATTTAAGAAGAGGAAAGTAAAACTTCCAGTTCAACCCTGAACATTTATCTATATTTCTTGTTTATTTCTAGAAAAAAAAAAGGCTGTTTACCTTTTGTTTTGTTTTCTCTGTTGGCTTTCCTTTTACAGTTTTTTAACCTCAAATCTAAATGAAGCAATCTATAAAATCTAAGGTCAGGCTGAAGACGGTAAAAGTCATCTACTCTATATGTCCTGAATCTGGGGTCCAGGTGTAGACCTCCGTGAATGAGACTGGCAAAGAGGGATTCAATGAAATTCCATGCAAAATGTTGTGGCCATTTTAAAAACATATTTTTCACGAGAGAGGGTCCATAGAAATTGTGAGGTTCTCAAAGGAGTCCATGACTCTAAAAATATAATCCAGTGCTTATCAAACCATCACGTTTTGAAGACTAAAAAGGAACCATCCCATTGTCTCACTAAATGTCCTTGGAAAAAGGTCCCATTCTAATATCACCCAAGATCTATAGACAGGAAGTTCTTTCCTAAGTCTATCCTAATCCTTTGGCACCTCCCTCCCCATGCAATCCCTTGGTAAATTCAGTGGAAATAGCAAACAGCTGCTCACCAACACCCACCCCAAAGAAAGAACAAGACATTTCTCACATATCTCAAGCTGCCTTAAATGTTCTTTCTTTGGCAAAGAAGAAAAAAAAGAGAAATATATTTTTGGCCTCTAAACCTTTTCCCACCCGTGTGCATTTCTGCAGAAATGTTATCCATATGGTTCCGATTGCTTCCTCCATAAGTCATTAGGAATGCTTTGCACTGAGAACTCTTCTGATGACCGAAGAGTCTTTGGAGACTTTAAAAATGGCCCTTTTAGCCTTTCTTCATAGAAACAAGGAAGCTAAACAGAGTCAAATGCAAATGAACTAAGACCTGGAAAGGTTGAAGTTTTATTCAAAATTCAGAGACCATGAGACTTAAATATATCCATGCAAAGCCTACACCTCCTCCTCCAGGGACAAGAGCTGATAAATACTCCACTGTCAAAGAGGATGCCATGGTCTCAGCCATTTAAGTTGATATTTAGGGCTGGATGCAGTGACCCCATTAAATCCTAAGCTCTTTCAATCACCCTGAAGCTTTCCCATTATTCCCAGGGGACACAGTAAAGATTTTAGAGTTAGATTTGGGTGTGGAATTCTTGACTCCATCACCTACTAGCTGTACCTTGGCATGCTATTACCTATCTCATACCTCATAGCATTTTTAAAATTATAAAAGTTAATATAGGGAAGCCCCAAATGAAATGCCTGATGCATAGTAAAAGTTCAAAAATTCTCTCTCTCCTTTTTCTCTTTTTCTCTGTTTAGTAAATAATTGGTACTTGGAAGGGTTCTGTGTTTCCTGGGGGAAATACTGACTGTGTGAGGTGTAGGAGAAGAAGATAGGAAAATGTTCCATAGTGTTAAGTCCCCTCTTTCTAAGTCATCTGGACCACAGCCATCTTGGGAGACTGATTAAGAGAGAAAAGCTAAGAGGAATCAGTCTGTACCTTGGTCCTCCTCTGAAGCTGCCTAACTAGATGTTTCAGACTGATTTCAGAACTTAATTCCCAGCAGGCCTGCTGTAGCCTAAAATCACTCAAGGAGGGATATTTGAGCTGGGAGATGATGGAGAAGCAGAGAGAAAGAGAGGGAAAAAATAAAGGAAGAGATGGAGTAGAAAGAGACAGAGAAGAAGAAAAAAAAGGCAGAAGAGAGGAAAGAAGATCCCAAAAAAAAAAAAAAAAAAAAAAAAGAAATAGCAAGAGGAGATAGCGACCTGGGGCTGCATACTGAGATGGATGGGAGAAGCAGTGTGTGTGGTGAGTGTATTTTTTTGTGGTTGGAATCAAGGGCAGAAATGTCTCAGGAATCATGGGCCAGGATCTGAACCTGAGCGGGAAGACGAGGGAAGGAGAAATTTGTCCAAGCAAAAAGGGAGGTGTTTCTAGCAGGCAGAGAGAGAAAAACCCCTCCTTGGTCAGTGGCTGGAGAGCTGTCCGTGGTGCTGACTGCCCGTCATTTGCAGCAGACAGTAGGAGAGAGGAACTTTGAACTGGCTACTGCGTCTCTCTTCCCCGCCTCCTCTCCTCAGTCCTGTACTTCTCAGACCCAGGCTCGTTCTCTTTTCATCTCTTGTCCCTTTCCTCCTTGCCAATTAAATATTTTTTTCCTCAAGTTCTCAATTCCTCACTCAAGAATTTCTTTTCCATTCGAGCGCGGTTTTGTCTGGGGAGGTGCCCGTGTGGGTCCGTTTCAAGGCTCCTCTTCCTCTAATTAATTCACTAGCCCCTAGATCCTTTTAGGTCTAAGTATCACATCTCTCTCCTATCACCCTTCGGGTAATAATAACATTAGTAACAATAGCAACTGTAATTAAAGATAACATGCTTTGAGCACTCAGTAGGTGCCGGGGAGTATTCCAAATGATCCTACATACATTAACTCATTTAAATATTACGCCAACCATGTTAGATAGGTAGTTATATTATCCTGTTATACAGATGAGGAATTAGAGCTTAAGAGGTAAGTGAATTGACCAAGATCACATACCTACAGGATTCTTACTCATCTAGGGCCTGCACTTTTACTGAATCTGGGTTCTGTTAAATTTCTCATCACTTTTTCCTTATTGCTCCCTGCCCCTTCATCTGGTACCTTCGCCAATGCCTACACTTGCCTAAGCTTCCAGGGACTAGGAACCCTCATTGCTGATTTGGTTTAAATTAAAAAAGGAAGCAAAGTAAGCAAAAATACAGAATATGCGCTGTGTGAGAATTCAGAATGTGTTCTGGCCTTCTTTTCTGCTTTAGGCAGAGGCCCCGTGCCAGCAACCCCAGCCTGCATTTCAGGCTAAATTGGGAGTCTTTGGTTCTCTGTATTAATGCCTTAGCCCCCGTACCCTCGCCCCTTTCCTGCCTCTGGTGGTATCGAGAGAACTTTGTGTCCCCTCAGCGTCTCACTCCTACATCCTACCCACGTAGAGAGAAGCACTTGCTTAATTCTGGGAGGTGACGTGGGCTCATGCCTACACATACAGAGAAACAAACAGTCTGAAGTACTCATAGAGAGCCACGCAGATACAAACGGACCCACACGGGCACCTCCCCAGACAAAACCGCACTCGAATAATTACGCACAGACCCACAAGCACCCGCATACCTAGAAACAGATACCCGCGACGCACACAGCTACAGAAACGCTTAAGAGCATCACGATGCGGGGATCTGCGCATACCCACCACACACAGTCCCTTTGGGTGCTCAGACTCGGAGAGACGCCACCCTATCCCCAGACCCACGAGACTCCCCAGTGGCTCAGCCTCAGCCCACCCAGGCCGCCCCTCCCTCCGAGGAGGCCTCCCTTCTCTCGTCCTCTCTCTTCTCCTCCTCCTCCGCCTAAAGATGTACAAAACACTCCTCAGAATAAACCCCGGCTCCTGGCTCCTCCCTGCCCGCCCCTAGGCAGCCGCTCCCCCATTCATCTTCGCCGGTCCGCCGGGTAAGTCCCTCCCCCAGCGTAGCCCGGCCTCTGCTGCTCCCCGCCCGGAGACCGCGGCGCACTTGGACTTCCCTCTCCATTCGCTAGTCGCCTCGCTCCCGGGCCCCAGGGCTGCGAACTGAGCTGGCGCGGAGTGGGGGGAGAGGAGGAAAGCGCAGGCGAGAGAGGGCGAGAGCGAGGGAGCCAGAGCCGGAGAGCCGGGAGACAGAGGCAGCAGGGACCGCCTTCCGGAGCCGGGATTCATGCCTGTCCTCGGGACCAGCGAAGGGGACTTTACGGCTGAGTATGAGCCAGGCTGCTAGGAGCCAGGTACCCCTACGCCTGCAGTCCCCGCGCCGTTCCCGGTATGCGAGCTGGACGCAGGGCTCTCCCAAGTTCCCTCCGAGCCGAATAAAAAGCGTCCGCGCGCAGCTCTCCGCCAAAGACGGACGTTGACTCCAGGTAAGGCGGCGCCGGGCGCCGGGCAGGCAGCCCCGCTGCCCTTGGAGACCGCCCGGGAC
>NW_020175018.1:5614598-5636637 GCF_003031525.2 Neophocaena asiaeorientalis asiaeorientalis | reverse complement strand
AGCTTTCCTGGGGGGGGGGTGTCTCTGTGCTCTGGGGCGCAGAGGGTTAAATGCGGGTCTTAGGAAGTGGCCTGTGTGCTCCCCGCGCGCTCCCGACGTGTGTACCATGGTGAGAACTTGATATGGTGCTAGTGTGTGTTTGCGTGTGCGGCGTCGTTTGCGTTCGATGCGTGTGTTTGTGATGTGTGTGTGTGTGTGTGTGTATGTATGTATAGGGGAGGGGGTGAAAAGAGGTCCTCTAACCTACTTAAGGCACGATGTGTGTGTGTGCATGCTTGTACGTGTATGTCTGTCTGCGCTCGTGTGTCTTTTTAATTAGGTCTCTCCAGCGTACAGGGAATGGGATCCTTACTATAGGATCACGTAGCCATCGGGAAACCCGCTGTGGATTCCCCTTGGGGCTCTGGGCTTGGAATTTGGGGAGGATTCCGGGGATCGGGATGGTACCTTATTTAGCCCAATATTGGTACCTTTGAAGGAAGATTTCTCCAAAGGATGGAGATCTGCTACACTTGGACTCACCGTTTAATGTGAAAGAGAAATGGCCAAACCCTGAGGCAATGAGAGGCTGTCACTTTAAATTCCACACTGGGCAGATTCCAGGATTCTGATGGGAAATTGGAGTCACTGGGAGAAGTCGCAGGTGGACTCATCTGGGGCAAGTCTGGGATAGAGTCTACCCTGCCTCTCTGTTTGTAATCACAACAGCATTACAGCACCTCCTGTTTCTGTGCTCTGGGGGAGGATCTGGGCAAGTCTGTATGGATCCCCCTCCAGGGAAAGGAGAAAGGGTCCTCAGGGACTTGCTCATCCATCATAGCTACATAGAATCGCAGAGGAAATTTCATCTGGGGGCAGCTCTGAGAAATATGGTAGGAGATGGATGGGGCACTTCCCTAAGACAGATCCCTCTTTCCCTTCCCCATTGGGGAGACCCAAGGGAATCTTTTCCTGTACTATGCCTCCTCGTGGCTCCACTGGGCTTAGGAGGATCCTGGGAGAAGGCAGAGAGGCAATGTGTGTATGTGTGTGTGTGTGTGTGTGTGCGCGCGCACGCGTGCGCGCGTGCGCTTCAATACTGAAGGAGACCTACAATTTGGGAACTGGTTGTGGGTGGAGAACTCATGGCGGAGTGTGGCGGTAATTGACTTAAACTGCTGTTGATCTGCACCTCACATCTCTTGCTTGGCTCCAACATACTGCCAAGGGCACACAGGGCTGGTGGGAAGAATCTCAGTAAGGAAGACAGTTTGGGCCAAGCCCCCCTCTCCTCTTTCCTCCACCTTCTAGGAGGCTGTCTAGGTAAGTCCTTTGGCCTCCCGGGCTAGGTCCTGCTAGGCTTGGACTCTGGGGCCAGCCATTGATTTGATTCCCGGATGTGTCTTAAAGGCTTGCCCTACTCAGCAAAAATGCTGAGTTTTGCTGCTGTTAGCATGGCTTCCAGACTCGGCAGCTGTTACTTTCCCGAGGTAAGAGGCAGCCGTTCTGCTGTTAGGCAATGAGGCGCTGGAGGACAAGGGCTGAGATGCTGGGACCACAGCCTCTTGTCTACCTAGGCAGGAAGGGGCCAGTGGAAAGGTCTTCTAGGGGAAAAAAGTAGAAATATACTTGTCTTAAAAACCTATATGTATATATTTATCTTCTGGGGAGAGATAAAAGCAAACGTGTTCGCGGGAACCTGCCCTAGCGGGTGGGTGACTGTGCTACCTGCAGGCACTTGCAGACACACCGTTCTCTGGCCAGAGGCTGACACCTCAGGCTGAAGCTTCACGCGGCCACAAGGAATCTGCTTTGGGAAACTCATGTCAGAGCAGAGGTCCCCACTTCACTTTAGGTGGGGTGTGTGAAGGCAAAGGAGGAGACCCCGTGTTAGGAACTGCTCTCATTTTCTCTCTCTTTTAATACATAGACAATAGAAGCTGGACGGAATATTGAAGAGCAGAAGGGCAGGAGTCTGTAGCCAGAGAGGCCATGAGAAGTCCCCAACATTCTCTAGCGAGTTGGTGGGGTGCCCAGGGCTAGAACCTGTGATGCCTGACAGCCAGATCAATGTCTTTTCCTCTTGGCCACACTGCCCAGGGACTATATATTGCTCTCCACCCGTACCCTGCCACCATGTTCCCATCCAAGATAATCGATTATCTTCCCTCATCAAACTTCTTATTTCAGAGATGCACTTCAAAGCTGTTCCATCTGGAAACATGACCTGGAGAGAAAGGGTCCAACGCTTTAATCACACTCCCGGTTAGACAGAAACAGACAGACAGACATACACCTGCACAGAACATACATTCCTTCTCTAATGCCTTCAGAGAATGACACACAGCTAGGGACCTAATGCTGCCCATGCCTAGTAGACAGAAGCCAGCAGAGCATCTGGACTGTACCTGAGCTCTTTATTAAGAAATGCTTTGCTTTCCCCAGAGCCAAGTGTCCACCCATCTAGCAATGCAAATACTTCAGGCAAATTCATTTCTTTACATCAATGAGTCTCGTACCCCTATACAATCATACACGTTGCCGTCACGGGAGCATGCACAAGCACACATACATACATGGCACTCACATGGACACACGCAGATTTAGAAATCTTTTCTACTTGGTATACTTCCCAGAAGAGAATTGCAACCTCTGCACCAAATTGCTTTCGCCTATATGAAAGCATCAGCCACACGAAGACTGGGACTCATAGTCCCATGGAACGGGAAGTATAAAGCTCTGTGAAAGATGGGCTCTTAGGAAGTTTAGAATCATGTGCAAGCAAAAGTGTGCTCCCGGACTCCTAGCTGCTCTTTTTGGGGTGCAGGTGAACATGGAGAAAAAACACATGGGTGTTTCAGGCCCATCCGCAATAGAGCCTTTCCACACAGGCTTTTCCGGGGCTGGATGGCACTTTAGCTCCCAGAAGGGGGAGCTGTGACTCCATTTCAATCAAGAAGAAACAGATCAGAGATTCCAAATCAGCTGTTGAGCCCCTGTTGAGTTTAGACAGCCTAGCTCAGACTGCAATGAATATATTTGAAATTGTACAGGTGGGGACCTTAAAAACACTCTCCCCTGGTCCGTCCAAATAAGACATCTCCTTCTTAGTGCTTACAAGAGTTTATGCTTTTGACCAAAAAGTCCTCTGTTCCTCTGGAAAGGTCTTTGCCCAAGGGACCTTCAGTTGTGGGAAGAGAAAATTTCTGATTTGCATCCTCTAGCTTATCCCCTCCTGATTCCTTAGATGAAATCACCAGTACCTATCACCTGACCAGGCCACTAGGGTTAGCCATATCCTACTCATCTTCTCTACCTGCGTCCGCCCTGCTAAAATCGAAAGATTAACAAACTGGCCACTGAACTCCCAGTAATCATATTAAAGACAAGATGGGGGTCATGTGAAGAGGACGAATCTTCAAATGTCATTCTCCAAATAATTCCCCTCATTGTTTTCCATTCTAACCCCTTCTGCAAGGAGTACCTCTATCTTTCCCTCCTCCATTTCACAATGTCAGCCTCATATTTTTAATATCCTACCTGTATTTCAGCTTCCAGCTCAAATGACCCTTCCAAGAAGTCTTCCCCAAATCTTATTTTGTAATTAATCTCTTTCTACCCTGTTCTTTCATATAATTTTGTCTGAAGCTCTGTTTTAGCTTGCGTCTCTCTTTGCCCTGTTTCATACCTCTGTGGGCCTGTGTCTCACTTGCCCTCTTCAATATGGTCTAAGATCTTAGGAGCATCTTTTTATCCCCAGGGACTGACACAGTGTAGTTGCTCTAGAAATGTTTGCTGTTACATTCGAAGCCCAGTTTGATCAACAGCTGTAATTTCTCTCTCTCTTTCCCTCTTTCTCTTTCTGATAATTGTTTCATATTCACTCAAAGCAATTCAATCATGGCTTCAAAATTATACCACCTGTACCAATAATGTAGGGATACCAATGATGATACAGACAAGTAAACTTCTCTCCTACTTGGAAGTGAAAGTTTCCCTGCTGTGTTCCTGGGTCTTTAGTTTTGTTCTCATTTAATCTTCCTTCTCACCCAGTGAGGCAGACACAGCCCCTTTTAGTGAAGAGGAAAGTGAAATGCAGGATGTATAGGTCCCTTGCCCAAGAGGAGAGTGAAACTCAGTATGGCTAGGTCCCTTCACATAACCAACAGAGCTAGAATTTGAACCTAAGTCCTCCTTGCTTCAGCATCTCTGCCTTTTCCAGTGTACCTCTGAGTTAATGGTAACTGTTGTGGGTGGCCAAGAGGATTGGGTTGTTCAGTAGTTGCTAGGAACAGTTGGGGGGCATATTATTAACTCTTTGAAATTGATGTTTCATGACATTCATCAAAGAATCTCAGTGTTTTAAGGTTGCACTATAACCAAACCTTTCTCCTTATTCAAGAACCAAGAGTCCTTTTTGTAATATCCATAACACATGGCCACGCAGTCTCATTTTTAGTACTTTTAGCAACAGTGAACTCTTTGCCACACAAAGCAGCCTGTGTTGTCTAGGGAGAGCTTTGCTGGAATGTTTTCTCACCTTGACACTAAGTCTGCCTTCCATCCATAAGTCTCTAAAATCATATAACACAAGTATAATTCTCTTCCAGTCTTATAACCACAGATATTCTCTTTCAGACTAGATGGGCCTATTTTCACAGCCCTTTCTCCTGTAACATCCATTCAGGCCCCTCACCAAACTGTATGTTGTCCTGTGGGCATCGTCTAGTTTATCTTACTTACGGGGTAAGCCACAAAAGGGAGAGGTGAAGTTGAGTGAGGATTAAAAGGGACGTTCATTCATTTATTGATTCAGCAAATATTTATTGGCTGCCTACTATTTTTCAAGCATTGCTATAGACCAGTTCTGTCAAATAGAACTTTCTGTGATGCTGGATATGCTCCCCGTGCTGTCCAGTATGGTAGCCACAAAGCACATGTGACTGCTGGGCACCTGAAACATGGCTAGTGTTACTTTGGGTTTTTTATCTTATTTAATTTTTATTCATTTTATTTTAATTTAAGTAGCTGTATGTGGATAGTGGCTACTTACTGAACAGCACAGATCTGGACATCAGAACTGTAGCATGAACATGGTCCTGTTCTCATGGAGCTCATAATCTAGTGGGGAGAGATTGCTGATAAATGAGTAAAGACATAGGCAAACAAAACAATTGCAAATAAAAATTGGGGGTAATAGGCTAGAAAGAAATGTAGGTCACAGAACTTTAGATAGGGTCGTCAGGAAAAGAATTCTCGGAGGGAGTGATATTAGAACTGAGATTTAAATGAAAAGGAACCAACCTTGTGATTATGTGGGGAAAGAATATCATATCAGAGGCAGAAAGAAGAACAGTGATGACGTCACTAGGCAGGGTCAAGCTTAGGAAATCTAAAGGATAGTGTGACTGAAGCTTTTGCATGAGAAAGGGAATGTCATAAGATGAAAATAAGGTAGGGAGGGCTTCCCTGGTGGCGCAGTAGTTGAGAATCTGCCTGCTAATGCAGGGGACACGGGTTCGAGCCCTGATCTGGGAGGATCCCACATGCCACGGAGCAACTAGGCCCGTGAGCCACAACTACTGAGCCTGCGCGTCTGGAGCCTGTGCTCTGCAACAAGAGAGGCCGTCATAGTGAGAGGCCCGCGCACCGAGATGAAGAGTGGCCCCTGCTTGCCACAACTAGAGAAAGCCCTTGCACAGAAACGAAGACGCAACACAGCAAAAATTAATTAATTAATTAATAAACTCCTACCCCCAACATCTTCTTTAAAAAAAAAAAAAAGAAAAGAAGGTAGGAAGAGGCCAGATCACAAAGGTCTTGTACAAGGTGAAGGATTAGAAGTCTAGACATCTCCCCTTTGCAATCTCCCTGTCTAGGAAGTAGGTAGTCTGAGGACTGAGCTGAGGAGAGTTTGGAGATTGACAGAAGCTCATCATTACGTGTTCTCTCTGGGTTTTCTTTGTGTCCATTTTTAATCAGTCATTTCAGTGAATTCCTCTACTCTTAATTTCTAGTCCTGCTCTGAGTGCTACACACTCTGGAAATACCCAAATCTAAAGGGAGGGGGAGGACCTGGAGAGGGGGGAATGGCTAGAAAAGGAGAAGAGGAATGAATACCTGGGGAGAAGTAATTGAAATGAAGTCTGATGAAAAAGGAGGAAAGCTGGAATCAGTTTGGATCAGCAAATATTTATTGCATCTCTTGTCTGGGAAAGGCCTTAAACAAAATGGCTTGGGGGTATGGCGATGAATCGTGCCAAGGACTAGAGGAGGTCTGCAAATCCATAAATAATTAGCATTCATGGAGACTGATCATTGCCATTTCAGAAGTTCTGTGAGAGTTTGGTGAAGGGTAAGATTAAAAGAAGACACAGAGATGGTGGTGGTAGAGGAAGGAGGTGGATGGCTATGATTATAAAGTGTTGGAGATCAGAGATGACATCTGTTCATGTTATATCTTCATTAATTCCAAGTGTACGAAGAGCACAGAGACTCAGGGCACCTGATTTTAGTCCTGGCTCCTACCACCGTATATGTGGACCACCTTGAGAACATATCTGCCCTTCTCTGGGCTTGCCTTCTCCCAATTAAGAAGGACCACACGGTGGCCTGCCTTACCGAAGGGATTTGCCCAGCTCTGCGGAAATGGTGCATGACGAAATTCTTGTAAAAGCAGAGAGAGACTCACACGCAGTAGCCACACTTCATCATAAGGTTTAGATGTCTTCTCAAAAAAGCAAATCAAAAAGAAGTCATACCTCAGGGCACAGATTGTGACTCAACAGTGTTGCTGAGTGGGATAGAGGTGGCTTGCTTGTAACTCTTAATATCAAAGGGATTACGTGTTAGCAGGAAACCCACTGTCCTCCTGGAACATGGTAGCCTAGAAAGGCTGCCTAGAAATCTATAGACAGTCCTTGCTACTGAGGGGGTGGAGAAGACAAGAAGATAAGGAGGCTGAGGAAATGTGAAGTTAATTTCCTTTTTGCATATGAGGGTGAGGGGCATCTTTATCTCTCAAAGGAACTGTCTTTTGGAGATTGCAGTGGCCTTAAGGCAAATAGACTGAAAGAGACAGGGTGTGGGAAAGTTAAGAGTGGTAAATTACCAGGCCTGTCCGCCATCAGTTGTTGGACACAGGAAAGAAAGCCTGGGGTGGACACAAAATACATCATTCTGAACAAATCTTGTTCTCAGTTTGTGATTATCTCACAGGGTGCAGAGCTGCATACAACAATGTCAGGGCCATCTTGGGAACAGCTAAGAGACTGTGTTCCCCCCAAGTGTGAGGAGGTAGATGCATAAGGCAATTAACAAAAGCAAGATGCCATGGTTTTTGTGTAAATTGCAAAGGTCAGAGCAGCAGGGTTCCAAGTAAATGGCCCATCTGAACAGCTAGAACCCTTTGTAAGGGTTAACCCAATACTGGCCCGGAGGGGTTTCTGAGGCATAATTTATCTAGCCTTTCAGAAGTCCTGCAAATGAACCAGTAGAAACCTCTATGAGAAAAAATGGATCCTGGGGGTATTTTGGAGCAGTTGAGTTACAGATTGATGACAAGCTGATTCAGGAGGAGGAAGGGCAGACATCTAGGATGCCATTGCTTTTTAGAGGACCCACACTTCTAAGTGGTCAGTCCTTACGTAGGTGAATTTCTGGTGGGCTGTGGAATCCCTAGACACTCCAGAGACCCCCACCCCCACCCCAAGATCGGTCTGGAAGACATTCCAAGAACTGTGATATCTACCTTAAGTAAGTATGTTTTGGTTTACATGGTAGTGGATAAGCTAAATTTCTCATGGAATTTGATGGGCTCTGGGTTTACAGGCACATCATAGGGGAAGGACCCACAAGAAGCCTTACCTGGTACTATAAAAACATCTGCACAAAGCACAGGAGCCATTAAAAAAAGAAAATCAGCACTTCGATGTGTTTGGGAATGGAGGGAAAGATTGAAAAGTAGATTACCCAGCAGCAGGAGGTGGTAATATGGTTTTCCTACTGGGATCAGTTTTGGAGTCATGACTCTCTAAGGTGACGTGGTCCTCGTCAAGTGCCATTACCAGAGTTGGCCGAGGCAAGGGAGGGCCGAAAGAGGTCTAAAGAAATTTATTCTGAATGCATATCAGCAGGACAGCGTCATTCAAAGTCCAGTGAAACCTCACAAGTGATTCCTGAAAATATTACTGTATCAGCCGCAGTTTTACCTGCCCTCTCCTCTCAATTCCTGACAGTGAGAATTATACATTTAGGCAGAGCATAGGATAGGACTTGAGGAGTTCTGGAAGGGTCTTCGCCCACAATATTTAGTGATGGCTGATCTATCACAATTAGAGAACCATTCTTGAAGTGGAGCAGTGGGTATGCCAAGAATGTCAGCAGTTCTTTGAGCTGTACTGGGTACTTGGCATAGATATCTTGTTGAATGTTCTCAACGAGCACTTGCATAAGCAGTCTCATCCCCCACGCTGGAGACGAGGAAACCAGGGCTTAGTGCGGTGATGCCCCTCGGTCAAGGCCACACGCTGAGTCAGTCATGTGTTGAGGACTTGTACTATTTCTGTCTCACTTGAAAGCCTAGCGGTTGAAAGCGTGGACTCCAGAGTTTGCATGGCAGCTGTGCCACTGACTAGCTCTGTGACCTTGGCCAGATCACCTGATGTTTCTCTGCCAGTTTCTTCATCTGTAAAATGAGCATAGCAGTAGTTACTCCTCATAGAGATATTGTGGGGTTTTAATGAGTTTATACGATAGGTACTTTGAATCATGCCTGGCAGATCATCACCATTATATAAACGTTAACTATTATAACTTTTTTTTTTTTATTATTACTACACCCTGTTGCATTAGATGAAATGTCGCCCAGGCCCCAGGTATGTTCCCCAACTGGAAAGGTCCTGTAGGAAAGAGATTATTATCAGGTTCGAGGCACTACCTTGCAAATGAGCTTTCTCAATCTTTTCTTTCCTTTTGGAGGCACCTCGTGGTATGCAGAGCTTCCCTGGCCAGGGATTGAACCCGCGCCCCCTGCAGTGGAAGCACAGAACCCCAACCACTGGACCACCAGGGAAGCCCCTCTCCATCGTTTTTACCAATCCTGTTCCCTCATATGGCAATGTGATACCAGCAGTTAGGTGAGAGATTAAGAGAGTAGGAAAAGGCCTTGAAAGATTCAAAATGATTGAGGCAGATTTTTTAATTCTTTCTATTACCACGTGTCAGAAAACAGATATAGCCATACGATCATTGACCAATCAGGGCTGAAAAGTCATCTTCAATATGGTCCGGGTCAACTTTCTCATTTTTTTTTACATATACACTTTTTCCTCTTTAGGGTCCAACTATATCTGAGTTGGTCATGGTACCCTAGTCCCCTGCAGCCCATGTCATTGTACCTCTTGATTTGGTGTCCTAATCTGTAAGACCTGGGTGTTCAGCAGGTACCTATGGGAGAGCAGCTGATTGACAGCAGGCCACACACCCTCGTGAGAACCATGTTTATCATCCTTCTCCTCACGACTCCCCTCTTCCTTGTCTTCATCCTGTATCTTACCAACTGCTTGTATATCTTAACATGTGTATCTTATTCAGCCTTCACATTCTGAAGCTGGAATTCTTCTCCCCATTTTCCAGATGCGGACCACATGCCTCAGAGGTGAAAGGATTTGCCCCAAGATAAAAAACGAGTGATAGCATCAGGTCTCAAACCCATATCATCAGACACTAAACATAACGTCTTTCTACTGAACTGCCCTCCATCCACACACACCCCTAAGGCATGGTCCAGCCCCTAGAAGCTTGGTGGCTTCCCCAAATCAAGGTGGATTCTTGCTGTTTGGTCTCTGTTGTTTTAGGCCAGGTACGTTGTTGCAAATCTTCAAGCCTTCTGTCATTGTGTCCCTGCCCTCAATCCCAGTCTTGTATATGCCTAAATGAGGAAGGCATCTATCTTACGTGCTCCAGGAGATGTTATAAATGGTGTCACTGGAGGGAGACTCCTTAAATCTCCTTAATAACCTGCATTTTGCTTTCTCTCCTTCTTTATCTGTCAGCGTCATGAATATCTTCCACTCTTCCAGTGCTTTCTGGCTGCCAACTTCATAGCCTCTTAAAATAGTAATTTAACTTCACAATGCCTCAGCAGGAAACCTTAGCTTAGCATGTTTATTTGCACCCTTAAGTTGTGGAAGCTCCAGTGCTGCTGAGACCAGGACCAGTGGTCATAGAATAAGCTACTTTCTGACTCTGGGCCCCAGCCAAGAGCCAAGATCTTACTTTTCTTGGGAATAGAATCACCAAAGCCACCTCTGGTAACAGTAGCACTTTTAAAAGAGGCTCAGGAAATAGCAGGGTGGAGGTGGTATGAATTGTGACAGCCTAATGTTGCAAGAGAAAAGATATATATAGACAGATAGAATATATATTATGTAAAATATATATAGAATACATATGTATATATATTCTCTCTATGTATATAGATATCTATATATACTCTCTCTCTCTCTCTCCACACACACACACACACACACACACACACACACACACTCACATGTGAGTGTATAAAGGAATACTGAATGTAGTTGAGAATAGGTAGGAAGGAGAAGAACAGTAGATATAGGGGGAAATGTCCAAGGCAGAGTTCTCTCTCTTAATGAAACCTGAGCCCAGATATGGTCATAAGATCATCTTTTGCCAGAATATGATCTGAATATGATGGGACTTCCAGCTAAAAATGGGATGGGGAACACACTTGGTTCATAAACCTATACAAAAACCCAAAATATTCAGGTTCCCTAGTAATCAAACAAATGAACATAGGAATGTGTTGCCACACAACATCATCAAGATGTGTGTGTGTGTTTTTAACGCCAGCATCCAGTATTGGTAAGAATGAAGGGAAAAAGACACTCTCCTGGGGCATTGGCAGAAATCTTTATTGAATGCAACCTTTTATGAAATGTGACTTTCATTCTTTCATTTAAGAAACAGACATTGTTTATTGAACACTTGTTCTGTGTAAGACATTGTTCTAGGAGCTGTAAATGCAGCAGGGAGCAAAACTGACTAAGCCCCTGCCTGCTTGGAGTTGACCTTCTCATGAGGGAGAAGAGAAATAAATAAACAAGCAAACATATAGTATGTCAGGTGGAGAGGAGGGTCATAGAGGTGGAAGGCAGCCTGGTGGGAGAGGGCGGGTTGTTTTGTATAGATGGGCAATGGACATCCTCAGTGAGATGTTGACATTGGGCAGAGGTCTGTCTGAAGTCGTGGGAGCGCCATGAGGACATCCGGGGACGAGCATTCCAGCAAGAATAAAGTCTCTGAGGTCAGACTGTGCTTGGTGGATTGGAGGAACAGTGAGACCAGTGTGGCTGCAGTGAGGTGATCAAGAGGAAGGTGGGGAGAAGAGGAGATGCTCTAGAACAGGGTCAGATCTCTTTCCAACTCTACCGCTCTTGTTGTCTCTGTCCCTGTTTTTTAAAAGAAGATGAAAATCCTTCCATTTTAAGAAATTCCCCATTCCAAGAAGTAAATTAATTATTTGTATGAGAAGAAGGAGTTCAGAGTGTTTGGGAGAAAAAAGGAACACCAAAACAAAGCATATCATGGAATATCTAGAGTCATTCGGAATGATAGTTAGAGAAGCACATTTATATATTAGAAGGTGGGATGAAAATAGGGAACCTGTAATACGGGGCTAGCAACAGTACCTCCCTATTAGTTTAGCTGTGAATATCTGTGAATTCAGCTGAGAATGAAAATCACGTGTATAAAGCGCCTAGCAGCATGCCTCATATACAGTTAAGTGCTGAATCAGTGGCACTCATGATGACATTTATCGGTATGGATATATTTTTTGGTAACCTACTAAGTTAAAAAAAAAAACCAAAAAAACCCCCCAAAACCCCATAAGGTACAGAATATTGTGTATAGCCTGCTATTTTGAAAGGTACACCTTAATATAATATTTGAGTGGTTAACTCTGGGCGATAGGCTATGAGTGAATTTCAGTCTCTCCTATATACTTACCTGTATTGCCTAATATTTCTTTAATGAATGTGCATTACTTGGGTAATGAGCATTTTAAGCAGTAAGATGTGGTGGACCAGTGAATAGTTCTTGGTAGAAAAAAGCCCTGAAGAAGCAGAGACATGTGCTTTAATGCAGAGTTTGCTAAATTTCTAAGTAATTTGTCCTAAATCAAATTTAAATGGACTCAGTTTTTTTTTCCTTTTTTTTCTTGACCTTGGCCTGAGCAATAATACTCATAAAAACCAAATATTTGATAAGTAATTTATACTTTGCAATATACACTAAAATAGCTCTCATGCCCTTAAAAGACAAGCTGTACCACCTCTGAATCATCTGGAATCATCTGGAATCATTTCACATACTGGTAGTATTTTGTGTGCCACGATTTGGAAAACACAGATTTAGTGGGTGCCACCTGGGAATCAGTTTTGACTCTAAGTGTCACTTTTAGTTTTGGGTAAATCACATTCCTTCTCTGGACCTCAGTTTCCTTGCTTTTAAAATGAGGGCTTGAGATTCAGTAGGGGTCCTAAGAAACCCTTTGGAGGTGCACCGGGGGAGTAGGAGGGTTGAGCAAGTGAGATTTACTCAGAGTCCATCCTCACCTTGCCATCTACCTAGAGCAGATCTACTTTATCTTGGCTTTATTACTCTTGTATAAGAGTTGAGTAAAGGGTTCCAGGTCTTTTAAAAAATGACTTGAAAATCATTGGTTTAAACATTAAATGAGGGCTTCCCTGGTGGCGCAGTGGTTGAGAGTCTGCCTGCCGATGCAGGGGACGCGGGTTCGTGCCCTGGTCCGGGAGGATCCCACATGCCGCAGAGCGGCTGGGCCCGTGAGCCATGGCCGCTGAGCCCGCGCGTCCGGAGCCTGTGCTCCACAACGGGAGAGGCTGCAACAGTGAGAGGCCCGCATACCGCAAAAAAACAAAACAAAACAAAACAAAACAAAACATTAAATGGTCTTTAAAGGGGATTTACAAATGATAGATTTTGTCCTCAATTTTAAGTCATTGTCTTGAGCTCTTTGGGAAGCTATGTATGACTCTGACATATCCCCAAGGGCTGAGTGGGAAGAGAAGGCATATGTAAGACTGTGTCTTTGCCACCTTTGTAATCACAATGCACGACATATAATCGCCCTCAAAGATTAAATGAATTCAAGAAGGTATGAGCTATATATTCAAGGCAGCCTCGTATGAAAATGAAATATTTCCACAGGAAACCTCAGGAGTGAAAGCATGCTAATCCATGTTGCCCAGGAAAGGCTTAGGACAGGCAATGGCATTGGAGGGAAGGATCTGTCCTCGTGCAAGTGGAAAGGGGGCATTCCGCGTAGAGGAAATGGTGGGCACGAAGACGTGACCCCAAGTTTGTGTCTGTTTTTCATCACAGAACCATAGAATGTTAGAGCTAGAAGGGACCTTACGATGCATCATATCTGACCCTCCCTCTTTTTTTCAGATAAAGAAATTAAGGCTCTGATGGGGGAATGTTATGGCAAAGGCCACGATCTTTATTAGTGAGGTTGTTAAACCTCCCCCGACTCCTGATTCCCCGGCAACAGCTATTCTTCTGACTGAACATTTTCATGTCATTTCCCACGGTGCACGAGTTCCTCTAAAACTCTGAGAAAAAGGTGTTGTGTGGTCAAATAAATTTGGGAGCTGCTTCAATGATTTACCCTCTCTTGGAAATCAAATTATATATAAGCATATTTCCTGACAAAGTCCTGTCATAGAGATTTTAAAATCTAATTCAGTCTTTCTCAGAATTTGACTACATAGTTTCAGCTTTCTATATTTTTCATTTAATTCATAATAATGTTCTATATAGCTTACTTGAGGAAACTCTGCACTAGACAAATCTATCTTCCATAGAAAAATAAGAATATTATGAGTACGGAAAAATTTTATATGAGCAATTCTGATGGTCCATATTATTTCAGAGATGATGGTCATATTAAGAAAATTATTATCAAAGAAGAGTAAGAAGGGAAGTTTCCCAGATTTAATGTAACTTTCACCTTCCTCCCTCCCTTCCTTCCTTCTGCCTTTACCATCCTACTTTCCTGCCCTTTTTCTCTCTGATCTCCAATGAACAGGACATTTTTTTGATCTGAAGCTCTGCTGGTCGGATAAGGAGACAGGTGTGCATCATGAGGTCATACAGAGTAGCTGGTGCTGAAATTGGAGCATCACAGCAGGTTAGGGAGAAGAGAGGAGGTCTGTCTGCGTGAGCCATGAAGGACGGATAGATGCTGGAACGGCATTCCAAGTAGAGAGTGGGAGATGAAATAGTTCAGTCTGACTGGAGAGTGTGCTCGGGGCAAAGCTAGAGACAATCTAAGGATGAAACATATAAAATCTTAGAACTCCTATTAAGTAATCTGTGTTTAGAACATTGTTGCTAACTCTTAAGAAGTGGATGGACTTGATCACATCTGGGATTGAGAAAGACAAAGACAGAGATACGGGGAAGGGGAGGGAGGAGTCCGGTGGCCCTGTAGCAGGTTATCGTAATTGTTCAGATGACTGATAGAAGATGTCCTTCTAGGCTAGGGCAGTGACAAGGGAGTGGATTGGAGAAGCAGTGATGGTGGGACACAGGAGAGGGAGGGGTTAAGGATAACTTCCTCCGAGCCTGTGCCAGATCTAGGCCTGTGCTCTCTAAATAGTGCGTCCAGAAACAGCAGGGTCTCAATTATCTCACCGTGGGCTGTGAAATTCTAAAAAAAAAAAGTTCTCAAAACAAAATTGTTTAATTTGCTTTAATTGAAAAATAAACACATGCCATGTACAGCACTCTCGGGAGGAGGAGGAAAAGCTAGAAAATGAAATGAACAGTTGGGTGTGGTAGGCCCTCAGTTATTAGAAATTCTGAAATGAGAATTGGTGTTGGTTGAGGACATTAATTTGGGGTTAAATTCGGGAGTGGGAAGTGTAAGCCTTTTCTCTAGGCATTGGTTTTCTTAATCTCTCATGAAATTATTTTTATTATTATTAAGAACATTAGAATGGAATAGAATCTGCAAAAATACTGAGTCACTGTGCCATACACCTGAAACAAACACAATATTGTAAATCAGCTGTACTTCAATTTAAAAACAAAAGAACATTATAAAGCAGCTGTGGAATAAAGGAACATAGGGTCACCCAGAGGGTTTGATCCTTCTCTGTGGTGTTAATTCTGTGACCTTTGGCGAGTTACTCAGTTTCTTAGCCTCAGGCTGCTTATCTGTAAAATGGGGATATACGAATCCCTACGTTATTGTGTTCCTATGAGGATGGTATAATTAATACACATGGAATTTCTAGCATACTGTTAAGAGATGATGGAGAAGGAGGGGGAAGGTGAAAGAGGAGAAGGAAAGGGTAGAGGAAGGTTAGAAGGAGGCAAGGGGAGAGAAAGAGGAGGAAGAATATTGCAGTGAGTCCAGTGGACTCATTCAGTCACACAGGATGGATTTGAGAGCCTTCTACATGCCGACGCTGGGGGATACCATGGCAGGAAACAGCTGAACCTTGCCTCTGTGGCACCTCTATTCTAGCAATCAGTATTCTCAATCTCTAGGCCATAGCATGGAGTCAAGGAGGAAGATTGGGTGAAGGGAGGTGGTTGGAAAGCCTCAAGATGTGTTTTAGGAGCCCTTATCTCAATTGGACATTCTTCTCTCTTTTCACAACCAGTCTGCCTTCCCCGATCAAGTACAGATGCTGTGACCCTGACGTGGGTTCCACTTGTGTCATGGGGAACACAGTCTGACCACCACTTTCACATCAAGGTGATGGTGGCTTGGAATTGTTAAGCGTTTTCTCTCTCTCTTTATTTTTTTTTTGGCTGCGTTGGTTCTTTGTTTCTGCTGTGCGCAGGCTTCTCATTGCAGTGGCTTCTCTTGTTGCAGAGCATGGACTCTAGGCGTGCAGGCTTCAGTAGTTGTGGCTTGCGGGCTCTAGAGCACAGGCTCAGTAGTTGTGGTACGTGGGCTTTGTTGCTCCGCAGCATGTGGGATCTTCCCGGACCAGGGCTCCAACCTGTGTCCCCTGCTTTGGCAGGCAGATTTTAAACCACTGAGCCACCAGGGAAGCCCCTGTTAAGCTTTAAGTGTCTTGATTCTTATGATATTGACATCTTAGAATGATAGTTGTAGAATCTTAGGATAATAAAAACTGAGAGTCAGAATCTCATGGACTCATAGAATGTAATATTTATGGAATATAAAAATCAACTCTGAGTACCACCAAATCTTAAAAATCATAGACTCATGGAATTAGAGTTTCTTGGAAGAGAATGGCATTTTATGGTTATCTGGTCCACCCTCCTTCCTAGTTCATGGAAAATACTAATATAGCATTAAAACTACAAACATTCTTGAGAACCTTTATACAGGAAAAAGGTGGCCTTGAAGGAAATACAATGCTTAATAACACTAATGGTAATATTTTGGTCAAGGGACACTGATGGTGGAGACAGGTGGAGTTTCCGAACATCATAAAAATTCTTGGTGGGGGCCAGGGAGGGCAATCGTTGACTTTACTGATACCCGAGACACTCAAGTAATAGAAATCTTGAAGCAAAATAGGAATCTGTGACTTTGCTCACTGACCATTCATGTTGTCATTTTAGAAGATAGTCCCCTGAATATTGGTCTTCTTTCTTAGGACTGTAAGTTCTGAGGGTGACAGATGCATCTCTGTGACTTATACAAGGTTTCTAGAAAAGCGCTTTGCATTGCTGGACCCTTCAGGCCTCCAGTCTTATTGTTTTTTTTCCCCTCCTTAACTTCCTCTTGTTCACACAAGGTCAACTATTGTTGATCTGTGTCCTTGCTTATGTTTCCTC
Organism: Neophocaena asiaeorientalis asiaeorientalis; assembly: GCF_003031525.2. Taxonomy (NCBI): domain Eukaryota; kingdom Metazoa; phylum Chordata; class Mammalia; order Artiodactyla; family Phocoenidae; genus Neophocaena; species Neophocaena asiaeorientalis. Next base: position 5,619,780 of record NW_020175018.1, on the reverse strand, counting down.
TGAAGTGCTGGCTTATATGCCCAAGACTTTTTTCTTTTAGAAAAAAAACCCCACCTGGCGTCCATTTCGTGTGGAGTAGTTGTTTCCTCCACATCTCTCACAGATACAGAAAGAACCTGGCTTAAGGAAATGTAGAGAGTATGTAGGGCTCTTTACTTTATACCACGGAAGCTGTGTGTGTGTGTGTGTGTGTGTGTGTGTGCGTGCGTGTGTGTGTGCACATTTGTTCATGAGCATGTAGGTAATTTACATTTTTTAGGTATTAAGAAATGCATGTTAAAAAAAATTCATATATATATATGAAATATATATGAAAAAATGTTTATAAATATTCATATATATACATGAATATGTATGTAGTAAATATGTATGCACCGGCTGAAACCATAATCATCCAACAGAGCAAATCTGTATCTTTGGTTTTGGGGGTCGAAGGAGTTTGGGGAAGCACATCCAAGAGGCAGAGGATAGACAGCTTAGTATAAATTCATCCACAGTGCTGACATGGCTATGTGCTTTGCAGGGATTTTTCACTACAAGTTATTAACCCCTGAGATCTTTTTTTTCAAAATAAGTATACCCAGGCCCAACCCAGACCCACTGAATCAGATTTTCTTTGGTAGTGCTCTCATTTGAATGTATTTAACAAGTTCCCCCAGCAGTTCTGAAGAGCATTCTTGACTGACAACCTCTGCTCTCTGGCAGCCTTCATCCAACAGCGGTACCCAAAGGCTGGTGTGTGTCACCATCTTTGGGGAGGTTGATTGACAGGCAGGATCCCAGCCTCCACAGTCCTGGAGCCTGACTCAGAAGTTCATGGTCTGGACCCAAGATGCTTTTGAAAAGCATCAGGTGTGTCCATTTCAGGTGATCCCGAGACCACAGTTAGTGAAATATTCAGGTAGGCTTTAAAGATAGAAGAAGAGGGAGCCAAAGGAAGCGAATATCAGAGGGTATTCATGATACAGAAACTGAAGGAGGAGAAAGACAGAAAGAATTGGGAGGAAAGGAATGCAGAACTTGGGAAAGGTATTAGGATGCTCTTGTGTGGTCACTTTGGAAGGTGTAGGAAAGGTAAAACCCCCATGTTCCACTCATGTTATTTCAGCAAGAGCCTGCAGGAACTCTGAGGCAGGCCGTGTGTCTCTGTTTTACAGATGATGGGACTGAGGTTCGGGCTTAAGTGATTGTTTTGAAATCACACAGGAACAGAGCTGGGATTGGGACCCGGTTTTCCTGCCACGTGCAGCCTCCCCCCACCCCCGCACTTCCCGTCACTGTCTCCTCTGCTGGGGTCTTTCTCAGACCCCGACCTCAGCCCACATACATCTCAAGCTATCTGACACCCAGTCAAGCCGCATAAACACTCCAGATTCACTGCGCTGATGCTCCAAGGAGCTGAAACAGAGCTTCGAAATTCTCCTTCACTTTTAATTAAAAAACGATTTAGGCCAACCCTGGGTTCCCAGTTCTATTTAACTGCGACTGCTTTTAACTGTTGCTGTATTTTTATTGTGGCAAATGTGATGCACCGATCCATCTTCCCGGTAATGCTTCTCAGTTTCTGCTCCATCTGTTGAAGAGAAAACATTTGCAGAAATTTCTCGGCTTCTCTCCAAGGGCTGAAACTTCAGTTGTAGCAAGGAATGCAGTACAGGAAATGGAGTTGGCCATCGGCGAAATCAGGAAATTGGCAACATCTATTTCCAGTATTTTCTGGATGATCATTTCCCCAAACTAAAGGTTCTCCCGTGAGCCCAGCCAGTGCCATCATGTTACGCTGTATGCATCTGGGGGTGGCTGGGCACCCCACAGATAGGTTTTTCCACTCACATTTACAATGGAACCATCAGTTCTGTTCTCATCTTTGTCCCTTATTCCAAGCTAGATCCAACATTGGGGTTTTTCTAATAAACTATCCTTAGTTCTTAATAATGACTATGCTTGGTGTAGAAGGGGTTTTGGACTCACATCAGTAGATTGAGTTCAAGTCCCTACTTTTCCACGTTTTAACCCAGAAAATCACTCAAACTCTTTGAGCCTGGATTTCCTGGGAAAGCCCTGGTACGTTGTAAGTATCAAACGGTTTAATTAAAGCCCGAATGCTCTGCAGATTGTGAAATGCTGCACTCATGCTATACATACCCAGACATGCCAGTAATTTGTCAGCTTATCTTACTTGTTCATTCTTTCATTTACTTACTTATTTATGGGACATTTGCTGAATGAATGCTATACACCAGGTCCTGCTTTGGTGTAGGTGATACTGACATGAATAAGGCAAAAGCCACACCCTCCAAAGCCCACATGTATGGCAACATAAGTGTTGGCGCATGGTTATGAATAGGCTGTGGTTTCCTCTTCCTGGGGAGTCAGGGGATTCTTCAAAGAGGGGATGACCTTGAACTGAATATTAACGAATAAGGGGTGCGTTAGGTTTGGGATGGGAATAGGGTAAAGAGAGCATTCTTGGCAGAGGAATTGGCTTCGGAAAACCTAACAGAGGGGTAAAACAGATTGGGACGTGCTGAAAATATCTGCAGGGAATCTAGAAAGTAAAGGCAGAGATTCTGGGAAGAGACACGGAGAGTAAGATATGGCGAATAATGAGGTAAAGTGACAATAGCTGATAGTTGATATCTAGAGGTGGGAGGAAGCCATTGATAGATGTAATCAAGGAAGTAGCCCAGTGTGACACTGATTTATAATAAGGAGTATAAATTTGGTCTTCATCCCCCGTTCTGGTACAGAGCTCTGAAAACCCTTGGAATTTCCTAAGTGATGAGAGCTACGTAGGTGTCTTTTGTTATGTTAATAAGGCACCTTTTGAAAAGCGCCGAAGGGCTGGGGCTGGATGCCAGTGGAGTCAACCAAGTGATTAGAGGGTTGGAACTTTCAGTCCCATCCCCCAACCTCTGGGGAAGGGACAGAGAGGGTAGAAGCTGCATCAGTCACCAATGGCCAGTGATTTCATCAAGCATGCTTATGTAATGAAACCTCTATAAAACCCCCCAAAAGGAGGGTTTGGTGAGCTTTGGGATTGGTGAACACGTGGAGATTCGGAGAGAGTGGCACTCCAAGAGGGCATGGAAGCACTGTGCCCTTTCCCCTTCCTTGCCCTTTGCATCTCTTCCATCTGGCTGTTCCTCTAGTTATATTTTCTTATAATAAACTGATGATCTAGTGGGTAAACGGTTTTCCTGAGTTCTGTGAGCCGCCCTAACAAATTAAACCCCAGGAGGGGGTCGTGGCGACCTCTGATCTACAGCCAGTGGATCAGAAGTATAGGTAATAACCTAGGCTTGCTATTGACACCCTGAGTTAGAGGGGGTCATTGGAACCTTCAGTCTGCAGCCAGTTGCTCAGAAGCACAGGTAACAACCTGGGCTTTAGCTAGGCATCTGAAGTCCAAGATCATTGGAACCTCCAGTCTATCGCCGATGGGTCAGAAACACAAGTGATGACCTGGGCTTGTGATTGGCATCTGAAGTGTGTGAGTGTGACAGCGGGGGGCGGGGGCGGGGGCACAGTGTCTGGGTAGATAGTGTCAGAACTGAGTTGAACTGTGGGACACCCAGCTGGTGTCGGAGCATTGCTTCTTGTTGTGGGAAACACTCCCTGTCCCCAAGCCCTTGCTTTATAACAAAGTGAATCAGTTATGCATATACATATGTTCCCATATCTCCTCCCTCTCGCGTCTCCCTCCCTCCCACGCTCCCTGTCCCACCCCTCCAGGCGGTCGGCTCTCTGGGTTTTGCTTGTTGCCAGAGATTAGACTGCCATCTGGGTAATACCTGCATCCAAGATGTTGCATGTGGATTCTTGCTGATTTTCAGAAGTTTGTCAACAATGCCTTTTGTTTATTTTCGTGCAGACAAAAAAAAAACAAAACGCTAGAACATTAAGGTTAGGAGAAGAGACTGGTCATGTGGGGTGAGGGCAGGAAGTCTGAGGCTCAGTTTTTTCAGTGCTTGGGGGATCTTGGTAAGCCACAGCAGGGGCTGAGTTAAAAAAAAAAAAATCAGGCATGAGCAGAGGATGCTGAATGGATAATCTGTTTGAGGGTCCCTCTTAGTAAAACAAAGGTGTTTGCACAACTGGATGGGAGCTGTGGCATTTGAGGTTGACTGCATGGCCAAAAACTGGGAGGTTGGAGGTAAAGGCATAACCTCAGCACTGGGTAAGCATTTTAACTAGAGCATCTTGGCAGTCCTCCTATCCACTTACCCATTCATCTATTCATGCAATGAGCATGTGTGAAAAGGCTCCTCTTTGTACTAAAGGCTGCGGTTAAAATGATAAAGTAGATATGCCTCTGCTCTGGAGGAGTTTAATCAACTGATAAACACCTACTCTGTGCTAAATATGATACAAAAATGAACTAGACAGTATGGACTTTTAAAGGGATTATAATTTAGGAGAAAGATTACTATTAAGCAAATAGAGTATGATATGAGTGTGCTGGAACACGGGCGTGTGTGTGTATTCCAAATAATAACAGCAACAATGTATATTTATTGAGCGTTTTCTCTGTGCAAGGCACAGTACTAAAACATTTTATTATATGTACTTCTCAAATGATTTTCCCTGATAACCTCTGAAATAGGTAGAGTACAGCTACTATCCAAATTTTAGCAAAAGGAAAACGGATTCAGGGATGTTACATAAGTTGCGCAAGGAAACAAAAGAATAGCAACAGAATGGGAAACAAACTGATGTCTTTTGACCTCAGTGCCCTTCCTCTTAGCTTCTTTCCATCCGTCCCATCTTCCCTGACACATGACAGGGGCTCTGGAGGAAAAAGTAACTAACACGGTTGGGTTGGAGAGATGGGGTGGAGGCAGGAAAAACGCTTAAGCTGTGGGTCTAGTGAGAGTCCATTAGGAGGACACATTCAGGAAGAGCATCTCAGGGTGTGAGAACAAAGTGGTCTGAACCATCATGGACTGTTGAGGAAGAATAATTAGCTCTGAGTAGATGGGTTGGAGACAGCCATGGAGTAAAAGCAGGAGAAGGACAGTCCCATCCCTCCACACGGCACAGCCTTGGGCAGGGCACAGTGTCTTGGATTTTGGTACAGTTGGCCCTCTGTACCCAAGGATGTGGAGCCCACGGGTCCAGAGGGTCGACTGTACCGTGCCATTTCACATAAGGGACTTGAGCATCCGCAGATTTTGTTTTC
>NW_020175018.1:5598306-5614308 GCF_003031525.2 Neophocaena asiaeorientalis asiaeorientalis | reverse complement strand
GGGGGGTGTTGGGGGGTGTGGTGGTGTCCTAGAACCCATCCCCCGCAGATACCAAGGGACAACGACTGTATCTGCCAAAGATCACTTACTTCTCAGGGACTGAGTGAGAGAGGAAGAATTCACTGACCTGATTAGGACCCACCCTACAGAGATAAAGAAGGAGGAAGTACATATTAAGTGTAGAAACATGGGCTTCCGGGTTTAAGAACTCCTCTGAGGGGCATGGGCGGCTTTCAAACCGGTTGCTGTGTAGGCTGAGTAAACATTGCAGAAAAGCCAGATCCATCGAGTTCAATGTGAATGCAGTGAATGTGTAAATGCGAGTAGATAAGTAGGGAGAAAGCCCGCCTGTTGCCAGGCGGGGAGTGGAGCGGTTGTTAAGCTCAGGGTTTGTGACTTAAAGAACTGACCCATATAGCCAGCTTTCTCTTACTGATGTCATTTTAATCGGATGTTCTTCCAAATTCACCCTTCACTGACCCCATACCTTTTTCCCCAGAGGCAGTGTGGAGCAGTGTATTTACATCTGCACTTTGTACAGCTGTGGGTCCTTCTCTCGTCACACCTGGTGGGTCACACCTTGGACACAGCGCAGCAGCCAAAGTACCATTTCGCTGAATGACCTGGAGGAAGCTCAGCTTGACACCGTGCCCTAATAACTGTCGGAAGCATTTAGTGCACACTTCCTATGTTCCAGACACGCTGGCTGCTAACTTTCTTTACATGCATTCATTGCTTTGATCCAGGCAACAGCCCAATATATTATGTTAATCTGCCTTATAGATTTGTAAATTGAGGCAAAAGGAAATCAAGCAAGTTGCCAGAGTTATGTAGGTAATTAATGGAAAATCTAAGATTTGAACTGTCGATGTCTCAGTTCCAGAACCTTGTGCTTAATCTCTCTACTATATTGTATGCTGGCTGCTGTGCATAGATTTTCCAGCACAAGCATGGGGGCATTAGGGGGCAATGCTATAATAATAGTTACGTCTTAGGAATAGGAAGGAAAGTAATATCAGGCCATCACTAATACCATTGAGCTAACTTTGCTTACAAATCACCAGTCACCCATGGGGGATTCTTACTGGTCTCATGTCTAGAGCTCTCCCAGGTGCTGAACATAAGAACTCTGGGTCTAGTTCCAGGCCATGATGCAAACACAAGTAAGGTTCCCATTTGGTGGATACATGAATGGAGGCTTAGACAGTGATGTAATATTCCCAGGGGATTTGTAGTAGTTGGCAGATTTGGGGCTCAAATTGAGGCTGATCTGGCACCAAAGTCCTTGTTCTTACAGGAGATTTTGTGCAGGCCATTTCCCTTCTCTTTGTTTCTGTTTCTTTGTCCTAAAACAAAGGAATTGAATTAGATCAATGTTTCAGTACCACCTTAACAATTTCTGCTCTATTTTTGTTCTGTTTATGCTACTTAGTATCTTTCCTTAAATTAACCCACTTCTTATATAAATGCATACATTCACAAAGGAAACGCCCTATCACTGTCACGAATTTCTTTTTTAAAAAGCATTACGTCCACTAAATATATGGTAACTGTACAAATAATACAATGAAAACAAAAACGGTGTAAAGATATTCTAGTTTATATTCTAGCTTACATTACATTCAGCTATGTTCTTGCCCGGCCATATCTCTAATCTTTAGGCCTGCTTTCTTTGTGTGAAAAAGGAATATTTAAAAATGTTAGAGATTTTCTGATGATGGCCATTCTGACCGGTGGGTGTGAGGTGATACCTCAATGTAGTTTTGATTTGCATTTCTCTAATGATTAGTGATGTTGAGCATTCTTTCATGTGTTTGTTGGCAATCTGTATAACTTCTTTGGAGAAAAGTCTATTTAGGTCTTCTGCCCATTTTTGGATTTGGTTGTTTGTTTTTTGTTATTGAGCTGCATGAGCTGCTTGTAAATCTTGGAGATTAATCCTTTGTCAGTTGCTTCATTTGCAAATATTTTCTCCCATTCTGAGGGTTGTCTTTTCATCCTGTTTATCGTTTCCTTTGCTGTGTAAAACCTTTTAAGTTTCCTTAGGTCCCATTTGTTATTTTTGTTTTTATTTCCAGTTCTCTAGGAGGTGGGTCAAAAAGGATCTTGCTGTGATTTATGTCATAGAGTGTTGTGCCTATGTTTTCCTCTAAGAGTCCGATAGTGTCTGGCCTTACATTTAGGTCTTTAGCTGGAGAGGGTATGGAGAAAAGGGAACCCTCTTGCACTGTTGGTGGGAATGTAAATTGACACAGACACTATGGAGAACAGTATGGAGGTTCCTTAAAAAACTACAAAGAGAATGATCATACAACCCAGCAATTCCACTACTGGGCATATACCCTGAGAAAACCATAATTCAAAAAGAGTCATGTACCAAAATGCTCTATTTACAATAGCCAGGACATGGAAGCAACCTAAGTGTCCATCATCGGATGAATGGATAAAGAAGATGTGGCACATATATACAATGGAATATTACTCAGCCATAAAAAGAAACGAAATAGAGATATTTGTAGTGAGGTGGATGGACCTAGAGTCTGTCCATGCAGAGTGAAGTAAGTCAGAAAGAGAAAAACAAATACCGTATGCTAACACATATATGTGGAATCTAAAAAAAAAAAAGTCATGTAGAACCTAGGGGTAAGACGGAAATAAAGATGCAGACCTACTAGAGAATGGACTTGAGGATACGGGGAGGGGGAAGGGTAAGCTGTGACAAAGTGAGAGAGTGGCATGGACATATACACACTACCAAATGTAAAATAGATAGCTAGTGGGAAGCAGCCGCATAGCGCAGGGAGATCAGCTACGGTGGTTTGTGACCACCTAGAGGGGTTGGATAGGGAGGGTGGTAGGGAGGGAGACGCAAGAGGGAAGAGATATGGGAACATATGTATATGTATAACTGATTCACTTTGTTATAAAGCAGAAACTAACACACCATTGTAAAGCAATAATACTCCAAAAAGATGTTAAAAAAAAAATGTTAGAGAGAAGCTAAAGACATAGTAGCACCAAAATGAGTCTTTCTCCACAACTTAACCAGGATTGAGAGAGAGTTGAAAATGGAAATTTTTTTCACTGTATGAGTTAAAGTTACTTTATGAAAAATTGGGTCTCTACTTAAAGCCGTGTCTCTTCTGGTCAGCATGAAATGCTTTACCTGGGAATCTGTAGCATCTTTCCAGCTGTTGCAGTCTTTAATTCTAAGAATATTCAAAGGCTCCTCCAATAGTTAGAGATCCAGTTTGAGAGACTTGATTGGATGGTTAAATGGGAGGTATGAATCTAGACTGAGTTGGGGAAGAAGGAAGTAAAAAGAGAGCTGTTGTTATACTATAGTTATCCTGAAACATCTTGAAGGGAGGCAGGGATTAGAGTACATAAAAAGCTCAGTGCTGGAAACTTGTTTCCAGAGCCACATTCTAACCTTTTCACTCATTTATTGTTTCACCTTGATGCCCATTAGCTTCCTACTCTGAGGCCCTTCCCATGAGTCTCACCTACTTGCCTCTCCCTTGTTTGCCGGAGAATGGAAAGGACTGGTTTGAATGTAAAGAGCTATGTCTAATGAGGATTTGCCTTTTTAAAAAAATACTCTCCTTTTTTAATTGAAGTATAGTTGATTTATAATGTTTTTTGTTTCGGGTGTATAGCAAAGTGATTCAGTTGTATATATCTTTTCAGATTCTTTTCCCTAATAGGTTATTACAAAATATTGAGTAGAGTTCCCTGTGCTACACAGTAGGCCCTTGTTGGTTATCTATTTTATATACAGTAGTGTGTATACGTTAATCCCAAACTCCTAAGTTATCCCTCCCTCGACTCTTAACAGTTCTGTAGGGGCAATTAACAAGAACCGTGAATTTGCTCTGCCCTCATCAATGGTTGAGCATTTGGCAAATGTGCCTTCACTTCCCTCAACAGCTCAGTGAAAGCAGCGAGAGTTAGTGTCTCATCTGGCACATCAGAAGATGAGATACGGAGAATACTGGTAACTCAGTTAAGTCCCTCAGCTTCTGAGGCCTGTAGAGTCCGACTGTCTCACATCCTGTGCTTTCTTTCTGTGGTGGTGAGGTGCTGAAGGTTTTCCTGGGTTGGGGAAGAGGGGGTGCTTGGATTGGGGGCCGTTTCTGGACTGTCCCTGCACCCTGGGGGTAGGGCACCCTGTCACACCTCCCCGCTCAGCCTTTCTTTATTCACTGACAGACTGATGATGCTAATGAGACCCTACTCATGGATGTGAGCCCCTTGGGGGCCAATTAACTTCACTTCACTTCAGCTGCCAGGAACCTCAGAACTAAATCCAGATCAATTAACTCTTCCCAGGTGCCTGGTAGCATCTCTTCCTTCACTCATTTTAACTATTCTTTGTTCCATTTTTATTTTTAATTATCCTGATTTATATCTTATTTAACTTTGTAATATTACTTTAGCTGTGTCTGGAGGTAGGTGGGGTATGAATTCTAGATAAATCAGTAAAGTCGCTTTAGTGTCATCTCTGTAGAGGGAGAATGGCTCTTGGGTCCTCTTCTGGATGGAGAAGCTGAGGTTGTCTCTGAGAATGTGACTTGGAGAGGTGAACATTTTCTGGAGCACAAAGGCACTAGGGAAGGGGCCAAATCTGGCCCACTACTTGTTTTTGCCAATAAAGTTTTATTGGCACAGAGCTATGCCCATTTTAAAAATTTATTGTCTATGACAGCTTTCATACTATAATGGTAGAGTTGAGTAACTGAAGCATAGACAGTACGGCCCCTAAAACTGAAATATTTACTACCTGACCCTTTAAAGAGAAAGTTTTGTATTCCCTACCTAGAGGAAAACAAGATTAGTAGAAGCCACTGTCCAGGTATAAAAAAAGAAGCTGAAGTTTTCTTTATCTCCCCCCTTCATTTAGTGCCTCATTTTTCCTTTCTTCCTTAATTACTTCTTCCTTACCTTTCCTTTCTCTCCCTCCCTCCTTCCCTCCCTCCCTTCCTTCCTGACTGCCTGCCTACCTTCTTTCCTTCCTCTCCTCCTATTTTGAGCCAAAAGATTCCTTCTAGTCCATTCCTCTCTGTTAATGAAGAGGACACTGAACTCTAGAGACTGGAAGTGACAGCCCAGATAAGGTGGCCAGAGAGTGGCCGTGAAGGGACAACCACTTCTCAGCTGGTGTTTTTTTCCCAGCATCCTTCACTGTGTATACAGAACATGGTTAGGAGCTAAGAGGAGACAAGAGATATAAAAATATAGAAGAAGCATTTAACACAGTGCCTGGCACATAATAAACGATCAGTGAGGCTTAGCTGATTTCAAGAAAAGCCCGGTCTGACTGCAGAGGCAAAAATCATCTGCTCACAATCCAAATGCCAGCAACTAGTCAGAGCCTTAGAGACTGGTGTTTTTCAAGGCATCAGCAAGATCGGCCTGGAGAGCCTCCTGAACCCCACCATCCCTCCCTGCATCATGGCCACCTCTGAATCCATTTTAAAAACGGCTACCTTAAGCCAGTGTCCTTATTTCAAAAGTGGAGGAAGTTGGGTAACTCAGAGAGAAGTTAACTTGCTCAGAGCCACAGAGTAAGGTTGGGGGACAGCCAAGATTGGAACCCAGGTATCCTAGGTTCCCAGACTCTCTTTCCACTGCAAGATTTCGTTAAGTAACCATGGAATAGTGGCATATGTTTTAAAGGACAAAGAACAATTATCTCCCCTGCAAGCTTTAGGATTTGCAAAGGGGCTGATGCAGTCAGGAAAGACTTCCTGGAGGAAGCAAGGCTTAGGTGGAACAAAATGGGCAGAGAAAATGTTGTGCACTGATAAAGACAGCAGGACATTGCCCAGACTGTCCAGAAATTGGACTTACTGTGGTTTCTGGATCTATACAGTTGTATAGAAAGGGATAACAAGATTTGGGAATTAGGTTAGATCTAGTTAAGGGAGAGATTAATTAAGATATTTGGACTTGATCCTGTAAACCCAGATGCATCTGTTAGCAGAGGGATGCATTGTATTTGACTCTCACAGGTAGAGGGTAGGGGAGAGATCATTTGTCAGTGCTTAAAATGGAGAGATTTCACATAAAAATCTGGATTTCCATCTGACTTCTGAGAAATCAGGTGACATGGCAGCTTAAGAATACCATCGCTACACTGGAAGCAGTCTGCTGTCCTAGACTGGGTAATGTGCTACCATTTGTCACTATGCTTCCTTCTTAAACTTTGTACCAGACCACTTCATTCCCTCGCATTTATGGCCTGGACTCTGTAGGCTGTTGTGTTTACATTCCCTGAAGAAGTGGTGATACACTAAAAATTCGTCATCACACATATGATGAGATCAATGTTAGAGGGTGTTTGTTTGCTCATCAAACATTGAGTGAGCATCTATTTCCTGCAAGGCTCTGGAAGGGAAAGATTGAGTTCAGGAGATGAATTAGGAGGCTGATCAAGTGGTTCAGATGAGAGAATATTAAAACTACTTAGGAACAGAGCCATCCATCGTGATGGGAAAGAGGTTGGACCTTCTTCCTCAGTCTTCATAGTCCTGCTTTTAAAGAGAAAGCTGCCCCATCCCATTTCCATAGAGTCAGGTACCTGTCCTCTTAGACTTTTCCATCTGGTTTCTTTTATATTACATTCATCTGAGAAAAGGGATCCACCCTCTTTCCTTCTCATATTCCGTCTCCCTCCCTTTCTCATCTTCTCAAATGCACACATCTCCTCTGGTCCTGACTGCCTGCAATTCACCCCCTGCATACTGAGTAGATAGTTCTGAACCTCTGAGGGTGGGCATGAGCCTTCAGAGATCTGCCTGGCAGAGGGCAGACCAGGAAGAGCCGGGCAGGCAGCGTCAACCTCAGTGAGCTGCCTTTTCAAATCATTACAACTGCTTTGTTTCCACCTCTGTATTTGACTGCGGCATTCTTGTTTCCTCTGCTCCCCAGTACAGCATGCACGCTCTTGCATTTTGCTCCCACCCTCAGATCCCACCCTTTCCATCACTTCCCCAGTGTGTTCCCCAAAGGCTCAAATGTCTTTCCATCCCTCACACACATTATAGGATGATTGCTGAATTTGGGAAGTTGGCTTCACTGGAAATGGTCCTTATGCTGAAACAAAGCAAAACAAAACCTTGGGCTTCCCTGGTGGCGCAGTGGTTGAGAGTCTGCCTGCCGATGCAGGGGACGCGGGTTCGTGCCCCGGTCTGGGAAGATCCCACATGCCGCAGAGCGACTGGGCCCATGACCCATGGCCGCTGAGCCTGCGCGTCTGGAGCCTGTGCTCCGCAACGGGAAAGGCCACAACAGTGAGAGGCCCTCGTATCGCAAAAACAAACAAACAAACAAAAACAAAACCTTACCAAAAAGATCAATGCCTGTAGGAATAGGAGAGGATGCTTGGAGCAGTAACAAGTATATGCAGGAGGAGTCAAGAAGACTTGGTCTTTTTATTCTTGGTTTCTGCCATTAACTGGCTATGGGACCTTGGGCAAGCCTTGGTTTCCTTTTTCATAAAATGAAGCAGCTGGACTTTACTCTCTTTAAGGACCATTCAACCTAAAATAGTTAAGAGGATTAGGAGGACATTTCTTTTTTTTTTTTTGTGGTACGCAGGCCTCTCACTGTTGTGGCCTCTCCCGTTGCGGAGCACAGGCTCCGGACGCACAGGCTCAGCGGCCATGGCTCACGGGCCCAGCCGCTCCGCGGCATGTGGGATCTTCCCGGACCGAGGCACGAACCCGCGTCCCCTGCATCGGCAGGCGGACTCTCAACCACTGCGCCACCAGGGAAGCCCTAGGAGGACATTTCTGATGGGTGTTCTTTTCAACATGTACATGACGTATTGATATGCAAACCAGGAGATTTTTACCCATATGTTTCAGCCTCGGTAAGAACTACCTTCCTGGAGGGCAGGCAAGGCTCAGGTAAGACTCAATGGAAGAACTTCCCAATTATGTGAGATCCTAGTGGGTCTTAAGGAAAGCTCTTTCCCTTCCCTGCGGATCGTCATGAATAAGATGAACATCAGACCGTAAGATTCTGTACTCCCCGGAGATAGAAGGCCACATCAGATGACACATTTGGGTCCCTCCCTGCCTTAGTAGAGTGTTGATGATCTCACAGAAAGCCAGTTTTAGGTTTATGGATGTCGGTTGCCTCATCCTCAGGCATGACGCCCGGCACATGAAAAGTGTCCAGTAAGGACCTGTTGACTGAGGGAAGGTCACTGATATTTGATCATCATATGTCATAGCATGCCTGAGTCAGAAAGGCCCTTAGGGATCATTTGAAAGCCCCACTTGTTTCCTACACGGACAAACTGAGGTCCATGGTTAGGATGAGCCTTGATCCAGACCACACGATGAATCAGAAGCCAAGCTGGGATTGGAGGCCGGGCACCCTGACTCCCAAACCAGTGCTTTTGTACCGACCAACTCTCATGGCATCCGGAATGGTGACTTGGCTCAAACAGTCTTAGGTTAACCATTTCCAGAGCGCTCTGTGGGTTTTGTGTAAATTATCTGAGCCTTCTGAGGGAGGCCCAGCTGGAGCTTTCTCTCCTCCTGAGCTGGCTCTTCCTGTTGGTCTCTGTCAGGAGACCGTTATAATTTTCTCCCTGTTCCCCAGCAGCGCGTGACCACCCCATCACTCACTCTAACAGACCCTGCTGAGCACCCACAGTATATCTGGAAGCCATCTTCTGTTTGGAAGTCAGTGGCAGTCAGCCAACATTTCACTAATATTTGCTTTCCTAAGGCTTACACAAATCAAATCCATTCACTTCCTCAGACTCCATCCCTCTTGTCTGGCATAATTTCCCCTCATCCAAGGCAAGCCAGAGTTGAGCATGGTGCGCTCTCTCTCTCTCTCTCTCTCTCTCTCTCTCTCTCTCTCTCTCTCTCTCTCTGTCTCTCTGTCTCTCTGTCTCTCTCCCTCCCTCTCCCCTCTTTCCCTCTTTTCCTTCTTCTCTCCCTCATTTCTTCCCTCCTTCCCTCTCTTTCCTCCCCTTCCTTCTCCTCCTTCTTTTTCTTCTTCTTTCTCTCTCTCTCTGTATAAGTTTCTTCTTCAATTCACTAGCATAGAATCATAGCCCAAGACAATATTAAATTGGGAAGAAATCTAAGAAAACACCCAAGCCGAACTTCTTGATTCTATAGGTGCAGAGACCAGATTCCAGAGACATGGGGATACCAGTTACCCTGTGTCGCCTCTGCAGTGGTACTAGGAGTAGGGCTAGAATTCAGGCATCCTGACTCAGCATAGGGTCTCAGCCAGGGTCAGTTAAACCTCATAGCATCCTCTAATTTAGCCTCCATAAATACGCCTGCTTCAGGCTTGATCTGGGCTGATGGTTCTGGGCCTGACGCTGGATCTAGGAAGGAGCGGGACACCGTGTTTGGGGAATCTTAGGTTCACCGCTTCAACTCCCTGGAACCCAGTTTCCTCGTCCATGCAGTAAGGACTCAGTTCCACATGCTGCAGGTGACATGGTGGTGTTGTGAGGCTCAGATAAGGTAATGTGCCCCCTCAGTTCGAGTGTGTTAGATTATGTGCCCATTCCTGCTGCTTGCTATTATTAGCCTCCTCCCTTGAATGGGGGCTTTCAATATGTCAAAGTTGTGTTTATTCTGTAGTGAGCATTTGGGGCATCCCGGCAAGGAAGCAGGTGTGGTACTTTGGGGCAAAGGATCTCTTTTAGGGGCTTTCCCATTCGACTCTCTGCCTACTGTGTGCTAGGCCCCAGGGCCAGCAGGGCAGCAGCCAGCTGTCTTCTGGGACCGCATTTAAAGCCGCCTCTGTCCGGGAGTGTGCCAGCTAGAAACAGACCAGGCGTTTCCTTCAGAGTTTCACAAAAATGGATCCTTTGGGTCAAAGGCTCCTTAATCTGCAAAACACAAGCTGTTTGCCTGACTTGAGGCCTCAGCAGACTTCCTAGGCTTGAAGGGGCTTTGGTATGGAAAAATGGTTTGTGTTTTGAAGATTAAGGGTCCTTTCATCCAAAAGATGAAATTTTTTTTCTTCTTTCCTCAAGCTCCCAATGAAACACCTTGTTCCCTTCTGGCTTAAAATCTGCAAGCCTCCTTTCTTATGCATAGATGGATTAAGTTACACTATACATTCACAGCCTCTGAGAAGGAGGGAATCTCAGTGAATATTTAGTGCCCCCCTCTTTCAGGACTAGTGCTCCTGTCTTACTCCCTATATGGGCCAATCATCCATAGAAACACATTAAAATCATCTGGGTTTTTTTTAAGACTAAGGCTTCTGGGATTTCACCTTCAGAATTTATGATGATGTGTGGAAGGGAAAGCGCGTTGTAAAAAGACTGCTTAGGACTCGCCGTCTACACTAGCTTAAAGATGACTGGCTTGGGGGCCAGATTCCTCAGCCCAGTAGCTGACAGTGCAGTGTGGGGTTAAGAGCCTAGACTTCGGAGACACCTTGAATCGCATCTCAACTCTGACTCCTACTATCCATGATGTGACTTTGAATAAGTCACTGAACTTCACTGACCTTCAGTTTCCTTATCTACAAAATAGGAATAGTAATATTACCTAGTGTGCCTGTTAGCTACCCTCCCCTTCACCCCCCTCCCCCTACTCATCACCAATTCAGTGGCTTTAAATAACTGGCATTTATTATTAAGCTCATGCATCTACGGGGAACTATATTCAGTATCTTGTAATAAACCATAATGGAAAAGCTCATGTATCTGTGGGTCAGCTAGGGGCCCACTCATCTGACCCAGTCTCACTGGTCTAGACTGACCTCCTTGCTATTGCTGTTCAGCTGGGGCTCTGCTCGAAGCTTGGCTTGGCTGAGGCATGTTAGCTGGACTGTCTTTCATCCTCCTTCTGAAACACCTGTCACATCTGTTTTGTGGCAGTAACAGAAGTACAAGAAGTTAAGCAGAAACCCACAGGGTCTCTTGAGATACAGACTCAGAATTAGCACAGCATCACTTCTGTCTCATTCTACTGACCAAAGGGACTTCCAAAGATGAGCCCAGATTCAAGGAATGGGGAGTAGACTCCACCCCTTTAGCAGAAGAGCTGGAAGACTCCATGAGGAAGTACCTGATTATAGGGAGGGGTGATTTGGGACCATTAAAATAATCTACCACATCTAACCCACTGGTATTGTGGATGTCAACTGAAATAATGTTTGTAAAGTTCTTGACACAGCTCCCGTCATATACTAGATGTTTATAAATTATTTTCATCATGATCATTAGTATAGGAAGGACTCAGAAATGGTGGCTAAAATGATTAAATCCAGATTTCCTAAATATAGCAACACAGATAGGAAGACAGATGCTCAGAATGGTAATGAAGCTTTCTCGAAATCACACGGATGGGACTAGTTGGGCCCTTAAAAGTCAGACAGTGCAATGGTTTTTTTTTATTTGGGATTTGAAGGACAATAGGAAGGATCCTGATTCTAGCTCATGGTGATACTTGACATTCCAGCAACACTAAGGCATTTCCTCGGGTTAAGCGATGGCCTCAGAGGACCCTACCTACCCCCCTCCCCTGCCAACACAGTGGGTCTTTAGTATGCGTACTACTCACCTGGAACATTTATTAAAAATGCATTTTGTGTTGAGAAATTGCTGTTACGTGGTAGGGCTTTGTGCATTGCTAGCTGTAGAGAACCAAACTCACTCTGGATTAAGGTTAAAAAGATAAACAAAGAAAGCAAAACAAAATAACACACTAGCTTTGAGACCATGGGAAATTACTGGACGTTTCTGGCCTCCGTTTCCTCTCCCACTAAATGAGAATAATAATCAGGGAATAATAATCATACCTTCTTCAGAGGTTTGTTTTGAGGGCTCAGTGAATTATGTATGTTGTATTAAAATGGTTTACTGATGTTCCCTTGCTGAATGTTAATTTCTCATTTCTGGAATGGAAGGTATAAATCTCTGCCCTACATATGTTCAAAGTGCCTCTGAGATCAAAGGGAAGCTCTGTCCCTTTGCAGCATGAGGTCTTGCTGGAATGCAAGGATGGAATGAGGGGTACCTTAAGAGAGAAGGTACTTACAGTCTCCAAACTGACCATGCTTTTTAAGATCCGTGATTGCCAACCCAGCACCTGCTTAAACCCTCAGATGTGTGTCCCCTGCCTTCTTCTTTGGGTTCCATGATTGTCATGGACAAGCAGGAGTTGTAACAGTCCTTTTAGTTCATTCTTTTAAAAGCACCACGTACAGGAATGAAGCCATTGCACAAGAACGAGCGGAGCCCCAGGACTTTCTATCCAAATGGATCCACCAGGAACCTTTCATCTGCTTTTATTAGTGACCTGTTGGAAACATGAAGCCCAGGGTCAGAGCTTTTGAAGAGTAAGTGCTGAAATTTAGGTTCAGATGGAAATGTGTTTTATTTATTTGCTCCACTGAGTATTCAGAATAGATTAGCCACAGGGAAGATCTCAGCCATCAACTCAGCAGAACACTATTTATTGAACAATTATATTTTGAGCACCTGTGTGGTGCCGGTTCCCATCTTTGGCATCCCTTTCTGACTCCAGGATCTTCAGTACTCCTCTGTAGGGAGAGCAGCCTTTTCTTACTCATCTCTGTATCCCACGCAGCATCTAGTTTAGTGATTTGCACCCAGTAGGTGAGTTTGGATGATTCCATGCCTTTTGCTCATACTAGGCCCACTACCTGAAATACCTTCTTCTATTAAGTCCTTTTTTCTCCCTTCAGCTGGAAAATCTTGAACCATCAGACCCCAAGAAAAATCTCAGCACCCTGGGAAGTCTTCTTGAACTGGTTGTGTTTGAGTTAACTTTTCCCCTCCCTTTGTTCCAACAACTCTTTATTCAGGTGTCTGATAAAACTCGGTACACTGTTTTGCAATTTGAGGTCTGTCACTAGCATATGGCCCCCTAAAGCCATAGACACTTTTTTATTTTTATTTTTGATTCCCAATGGCCAGTGCAGAGTTTGGCATTCCACCCCAGTTCCAGCCCTCATGCTGTTCTTTCAATCAGTACTAATTTCCTCTCCCTCCCATATTTTTCTTTTCTTCTTTAATTGTGTATCTGTCCCCTGAGTTTCTAAATATAGAATGGATAAACAGCAAGGTCCTAGTGTACAGCACAGGGAACTATAGTCAATATCCTGTGATAAACCATAGTGGAAAAGAATATGAAAAAAAGAATGTGTGTGTATATATATACATATATATATATATATATGTATATAGGTATAACTGAATCACTTTGCTGTACAGTAGAAATTAACACAACATTGCAAATCAACTATACTTCAACAAAATAAATTTTTAAAATCTTCATCCTTTCGTTGACTGTTTGCTTCCCTCCTTGGTGGAGTGAAAGGAGAAGCATTGACTACTGCTTTTTTGATCTTTCCTCCTCTGCCAAGCACCCTACACGTTATGGCTCCATTTATTCATGTCCCTGCATGCTTTCATCTCTTTCAAGGAATCTTCCGTTCCCATCAGGGCAATGAAAACTGCCAATCACCTCTGTATTCTGAAGTCCAAGAGGCATTTTCATTCCTTATGTTGGACCACTCTGTAGCTTTTCAAAACTTGAGACTCTTCGTAAATATTTCTGCTCCCCTGACTTTGTTGACATTATCCTCTCATGATTCTTCCCCTCCCCCCTTACCATCCCTTCTCACTGTACTTCATAGGGGCCTTCCCTCTTCAGTCCGCCTAACTGTGAGCACGGCTCCATATTTGTTTCCGTGACTGTTGTCTCACACGTGTTCACTGGGTATTCTCAGCCAATTCCAGAGCTCTAACTACCACTAGTTCATGTTGATTTACAAACCTCTACCTCTAGTCCTGGCCTCTCTTCTGATCTGTACTGAAGGATTCTATAGCCTACTGAAAATTCTGATTTGAATGTTCAACAGACACCTCAAACTCAACAGGTCCAACAGGAAACTTGTCATTATTCATTCTAAATCCATTGATTTTTCACTATCATTTATTATCATGAATGGCACTGTTATCAGCCTAATCATCAAACCAGATGTAGAAGTCATCAGAGACATTGTTCCTTCTTCTCCCCACTCTCCCAGATAGTCACCAAATCTTGCTAGTTTTGCCTTTCAATTTTTTTTTTAACTTTCTGTCTCTCAAATATATCTTCTTTAGACCACATCTGGCCTAGACTATTATAACAGCCTCCTCAATTTTATCCTTGTCCCTTCTTAAATCTGTCTACTACCCCACTGAAAATGAAACTCTAACATAGAACTGCTCTGTTTAAAAGCTTTCATTGGTTCACTGTGATCCTATAGGGCTAGCCCTAGCTCTTCATTTGTTCAGTTCATTCATTCAGTAAATACTGAATTTAGTGCCTGCAATATGATTGTTTCCAGTTCCTGGGCATACATGGTGGGAGGGGAGAAGAATGTATGTCTTCAAGAAACTGGTTGTGCATAAAGATATGATTATAAAAAAAGAACATCATGTAGCTCTTCTGCTTCATCTCCTGTTATTCTGTGCTTCAAAATTGCCACTGCAGTAACTTTGAAATGTTTGTAGATTTTATGCTCACAACAGAATCCTTCATTCCTTTTATATGCTTCTCTCTTGGCCTGAAATGGAGGCCCCGCATTTACTCACCTCACAGATGCCCCTCTATCTTCTAAGTCCTCTCCTGGATGTCATCTCCAGGAAGCATTCTTTGAGACACTAGCTTGGGGCTCCATGCTCCACAGAACACTGGGTATACCCTATTTTTGCCCTGTTACATTATATTTATTTATATATTTTTAACATCTTTATTGGAGTATAATTGCTTTACAATGGTGTGTTAGTTTCTGCTGTAAAACAAAGTGAATCAGCTATACATATACATATATCCCCATATCTCCTCCTTCTTGCATCTCTCTCCCAGTCTCCCTATCCCACCCCTCTAGATGGCCACAAAGCACTGAGCTCATCTCCCTGTGTTATGTGGCTGCTTTCCACTGGATATCTCTTTTAAATTTGGTAGTGTATATATGTCCATGCCACTCTCTCACTTCGTCCCAGCTTACCCTTCCCCCTCCCCGTGTCCTCAAGTCCATTCTCTATGTCTGTGTCTTTATTCCTGTCCTGACCCTAGCTTCTTCAGAACCATTTTTTTTTTTTTTGGATTCCATATATATGTGTTAGCATACGGTATTTGTTTTTCTTTCTGGCTTACCTCACTCTGTATGGCAGACTCTAGGTCCATCCACCTCACTACAGATAACTCAATTTTGTTCCTATTTATGGCTGAGTAATATTCCATTGTATATATGTGCCACATCTTCTTTATCCATTCATCTGTCGATGGACACTTAGGTTGCTTTCATGTCCTGGCTATTGTAAATAGAGCTGCAATGAACATTGTGGTACATGACAGTTTTTGAATTATGGTTTTCTCAGGGTATATGCCCAGCAATGGGATTGCTGGGTTGTATGGTAGTTCTATTTATAGTTTTTTAAGGAACCTCCATACTGTTCTCCATAGTGGCTGTATCAATTTACATTCCCATCAACAGTGCAGGAGGGTTCCCTTTTCTCCACACCCTCTCCAGCATTTATTGTTTGTAGATTTTTTGATGATGGTCATGCTGACTGGTATGAGGTGATACCTCAATGTAGTTTTGATTTGCATTTCTCTAATGATTAGTGATGTTGAGCATCCTTTCATGTGTTTGTTGGCAATCTGGATATCTTCTTTGGAGAAATGTCTACTTAGGCCTTCTGCCCATTTTTGGATTGGGTTGTTTATTTTTTTGATATTGAGCTGCATGAGCTGCTTGTAAATTTTCGAGATTAATCCTTTGTCAGTTGATTCATTTGCAAGTATTTTTCGCCCATTCCGAGGGTTGTCTTTTAGTCTTGTTTATGGTTTCCTGTGCTGTGTAAAAGCTTTTAAGTTTCATTAAGTCCCATTTGTTTATTTTTGTATTTATTTCCATTTCTGTAGGAGGTGGGTCAAAAAGGATCTTGCTGTGATTTATGTCATAGAGTGTTCTGCCTATGTTTTC
>NW_020175018.1:5563029-5598206 GCF_003031525.2 Neophocaena asiaeorientalis asiaeorientalis | reverse complement strand
GTGCGTGGGTTTATCTCTGGGCTTTCTATCCTGTTCCATTGATCTATATTTCTGATTTTGTGCCAGTACCATACTGTCTTAATTACTGTAGCTTTGTAGTCAGGGGTCAGAAGTCAGGGAACCTGATTCCTCCAGCTCCGTTTTTCTTTCTCAAGATTGCTTTGACTATTCAGGGTCTTTTATATTTCCATACAAATTGTGAAATATTTTGTTCTAGTTCTGTGAAAAATGCCAGTGGTAGTTTGGTAGGGCTTGCATTGAATCTGTAGATTGCTTTGGGTAGTATAGTCATTTTCACAATGTTGGTTCTTGAAATCCAAGAACATGGTATAATCTCTCCATCTGTTTGTATCATCTTTAATTTCTCTCATCAGTGTCTTATAGTTTTCTGCATGCAGGTCTTTTGTCTCCTTAGGTAGGTTTATTCCTAGGTATTTTATTCTTTTTGTTGCAATGGTAAATGGGTGTGTTTCCTTAATTTTACTTTCAGATTTTTCATCATTAGTGGATAGGAATGCAAGAGATTTCTGTGCATTAATTTTGTATCCTGCTACTTTACCAAATTCATTGATTAGCTCTAGTAGTTTTCTGGTAGCATCTTTAGGATTCTCTATGTATAGTATCATGTCATCTGCAAACAGTGACAGCTTTACTTCTTCTTTTCCAATTTGGATTCCTTTTATTTCTTTTTCTTCTTTAATTGCTGTGGCTAAACTTCCAAAACTGCATTGAATAAGGGTGGTGAGAGTGGGCAACCTTGTCTTGTTCCTGATCTTAGAGGAAATGGTTTCAGTTTTTCACCATTGCGAATGATGTTGGCTGTGTGTTTGTCACATATAGCCTTTATTATATTGAGGTAAGTTCCCTCTCCGTGTACTGTCTGGAGAGTTTTTATCATAAATGGGTGTTGAATTTTGTCAAAAGCTTTCTCTGCATCTATTGAGATGATCATATGGATTTTCTCCTTCAGTTTGTTAATATAGTTTATCACATTGATTGATTTGCGTATATTGAAGAATCCTTGCATTCCTGGGATAAACCCCACTTGATCATGGTGTATGATCTTTTAATGTGCTGTTAGAGTCTGTTTGCTAGTGTTTCGTTGAGGATTTTTGCATCTATGTTCATCAGTGATATTGACCTGTAGTTTTCTTTCTGTGTGACATCTTTGTCTGGTTTTGGTGGCCTCATAGAGTGAGTTTGGGAGTGTTCCTCCCTCTGCTATATTTTGGAGGAGTTTGAGAAGGATAGGTGTTAGCTCTTCTCCAAATGATAGAATTCGTCTGTGAAGCCATCTGGTCCTGGGCTTTCGTTTGTTGGAAGATTTTTAATCACAGTTTCAATTTCAGTGCTTGTGATTGGTCTGCTCATATTTTCTATTTGTTCCTGGTTCAGTCTCAGTAGTTTGTGCTTTTCTAAGAATTTGTCCATTTCTTCCAGGTTGTCCATTTTATCAGCATATAGTTGCTTGTAGTAGTCTCTCGTGATCCTTTGTATTTCTGCAGTGTCAGTTGTTACTTCTCTCTTTTCATTTCTAATTCTATTGATTTGAGTCTTCTCCCTTCGTTTCTTGATGACTCTGGCTAATGGTTTATCAATTTTGTTTATCTTCTCAAAGAACCAGCTTTTAGTTTTATTGATCTTTGCTATCATTTCCTTCATTTCTTTTTCTTTTATTTCTGATCTGGTCTTTATGATTTCTTTCCTTCTGCTAACTTTGGGGTTTCTTTGTTCTTCTTCCTCTAATTGTTTTAGGTGTAAGGTTAGGTTGTTTATTTGAGATGTTTCTTGTTTCTTGAGGTAGGATTGGATTGCTGTAAACTTCCCTCTTAGAACTGCTTTTGCTGCATCCCGTAGATTTTGGGTCGTCGTGTTTTCATTGTCATTTGTTTCTAGGACCTTTTTGATTTCCTCTTTGATTTCTTCAGTGATCACTTGGTTACTTAGTAGTGTATTGTTTAGCCCCCATGTGTTTGTATTTTTTACAGATATTTTGCTGTAATTGATATTTCGTCTCATAACGTTGTGGTCTGAAAAGATACTTGATACAATTTCACTTTTCTTAAATTTACCAAGGCTTGATTTGTGACCCAAGATATGATCTATCCTGGAGAATGTTCTATGAGTACTTGAGAAGAAAGTGTATTCTGTTGTTTTTGTATGGAATGTTCTATAAGTATCAATTCCATCTTGTTTAATGTATCTTTTAAAGCTTGGGTTTCCTTATTTATTTTAAAGTCTGTTTTGTCTGATATGAGAATTGCTACTCCAGCTTTCTTTTGATTTCCATTTGCATGGAATATTTTTTTCCATCCCCTCACTTTCGGTCTGGATATGTCTTAGGTCTGAAATGGGTCTCTTGTAGACAGCTATAAGGGTCTTGTTTTTGTATCCATTCAGCCAGTCTATGTCTTTTGGTTGGAGCATTTAATCCATTTCCATTTAAGGTATTTATTGATATGTGTATTCCTATCACCATTTTATTAATTGTTTTGGGTTTGTTATTGCAGGTCTTTTCCTTCTCTTGTGTTTCCTGCCTAGAGAAGTTCCTTTAGCATTTGTTGTAAAGCTGGTTCGGTGGTGCTAAATTCTCTTAGCTATTACTTGTCTGTAAAGCTTTTAATTTCTCCATCGAATCTGAATGAGATCCTTGCTGGGTAGAGTCATCTTGGTTGTAGTTTTTTACTTTCATCACTTTAAATATGTCCTGCCACTCCCCTCTGGCTTGCAGAGTTTCTGCTGAAAGGTCAGCTGTTGACCTTACGGGGATTCCCTTGTATGTTAATGTTGCTTTTCCCTTGCTGCTTTTAATATTATTTCGTTGTATTTAATTTTTGATAGTTTGATCGATAGTGTCTTGGTGTGTTTCCTCTTGGATTTTTCCTGTATGGAACTCTCTGCACTTCCTCGACTTGATTGACTCTTTCCTTTCCCATATTAGGGAAGTTTTCAACTATAACCTCTTCAAATATTTTCTCAGTCCCTTTCTTTTTCTATTCTTCTTCTGGGACCCCTATAATTCAAATGTGGGTGTGTTTAATGTTGTCCCAGAGGTCTCTGAGACTGTCCTCAATTCTTTTCATTCTGTTTTCTTTATTCTGCTCTGTGGTAGTTATTTCCACTATTTTATCTTCCAGGTCACTTATCCGTTCTTCTGCCTCAGTTATTCTGCTATTGATTCCTTCTAGAGGATTTTTAATTTCATTTGTTGTGTTGTTCATGATTGTTTGTTTGCTCTTTAGTTCTTCTAGGTCCTTGTTAAACGTTTCTTGTATTTTCTCCATTCTATTTCCAAGATTTTGGATC
Organism: Neophocaena asiaeorientalis asiaeorientalis; assembly: GCF_003031525.2. Taxonomy (NCBI): domain Eukaryota; kingdom Metazoa; phylum Chordata; class Mammalia; order Artiodactyla; family Phocoenidae; genus Neophocaena; species Neophocaena asiaeorientalis. The sequence goes on along the minus strand of NW_020175018.1, from coordinate 5,594,900 downwards.
ATCTTTACTATCTTTCCTCTGAATTCTTTTTCAGGTAGACTGCCTATTTCCTCTTCATTTGTTTGGTCTGGTGGGTTTTTACCTTGACTCTTCATCTGCTGTGTGTTTTCTGTCTTCTGATTTTGCTTCACTTACTGTGTTTGGGGTCTCCTTTTCGCAGGCTGCAGGTTCGTAGTTCCCGTTGTTTTTGGTGTCTGCTCCCAGTGGCTAAGATTGGTTCCATGGGTTGTGTATGCTTCCTGGTGTAGGGGACTGGTGCCTATGTTCTGGTGGATGAGGCTGGATCTTGTCTCTCTGGGGGGCAGGACCGCATCTGGTGGTATATTTTGGGGTGCCTGTGATCTTATGATTTTAGGCAGCCTCTCTGCTAATGGGTGGGGTTTTGTTCCTGTCTTTCTAGTTGTTTGGCATAGGGTGTCCAGCAGTGTAGCTTGCTGGTCGTTGAGTGGAGCTGGGTCTTAGTGTTGAGATGGAGATCTCTGGGAGAGCTTTCACCATTTGATATTACGTGGAGCCGGGAGGTCTCTGGTGGACCAATGTCCTGAAGTTGGCTCTCCCACCTCAGAGGCACAGGCCTGACACCCGGCTGGAGCACCAAGACCCTGTCAGCCACATGGCCAGGTTCGTGGGGAGTTTCTTGTCTTTCAGGAAGTCTGAGGTCTTCTGCCAGTGTTCAGTAGGTGTTCTGTAGGAGTTGTTCCACATTTAGATGTATTTCTGTTGTATTTGTGGGGAGGAAGGTGATCTTCACATCTTACTCCTTCGCCATCTTGAAGGTCTCCCCCCAAAGGTGTTTCATGCGCTGCCAACTCTCTGGTTCCACCCATTATGTTTACTTTGTCCATTTTTGTGCCCCCCTCCTACTCTGGGCTGTGAGAGCTAATTAAAATAGTAAGGACTCTACAAATATTTCTTGGATTTTTCCAAACTGGCTAAGAAAAGACATTCTAAAATGTTAATTTCACTTTCCTTTTTGAAATATCTCCTGCAGAGACTGTTGAGGATTTTGAAGGAACACTTAAAAGGCAGCTTCACTGAATTTAGATCTTCACATTTCCAAATATTTCATTTGCCTCCAAATGAAATATTTATGAAGAAAAAGATGCTATATGTAACTTATATTATTAATTATGAAAAAAATCGTATTAAGGATCCCCCAAAATCACAAAACTAAGTATTCCACATATTTCCATTTTCTTTCAGATTGTCATGGCCTTCCTTAGATTCAACATTTCCAGAAGTTGTATGCCTCCGTTTGACTTATTGGCCATTCTCTTCATTAATATACTTACAGTTAATTTGTGGTTGTTCATGATTGTCAAAACAGGAAAACTACAACTAAGGATGATGTGGGTCTTTAGCTTTGTATATTAAAGCACTGAGTCATAGAACTTAGAACTGGCTAAGTTTGAAGTTCAGTTCTGCCATTTTAAATAATTTCACATTGCGAGAATAACTATATATTTTAAGAAGAGTCTCCATTTTATCATCTGCAAAATAGAAATATGTTATCTGTCTCAAAGGATAGTTCTGTGGATTTAAAGCCATGGAGCATATGAAACAGTCTGGCACATTATCTATCATATAGTAGGTGCAGGGTAGTCACCCACTCACTCTTACTAAGGCATTGAAATATAATGTAAATTATGAGTAACCCATTGTAAAGGTGGGCACTGGGAATGGGCATTGTAAGAACAGAATGCGCAGAGGTAGTAAAGTATGATGATTTGTAGTGTATTCAGTCAGTGCACTGGGGGAGAGAATCTAGAGAACAGGGTGACTTGAGGGTGGGAGGTGGAAAAGTTAAGTAGAAAAGCTTAGTATACAGAGGATCCAGCTCATGAACATTGAATGCAAGACTAAGAGGCAAGGTGATCAGTAAGGAATTGTTAAATCTGTCTAACTAGGGGAGTGTCATAGTCATATCTGTATCTAGAAAGATCACTCTGGCAACTAGAGTGGTGTTTAGGATGGAGGTGGCAGAGATATTGATACATGAAACAGGAAGACCAGCAGGAAGATGACTGTGATAGTCCAAATCAGAGCGCTATTTTTGAATGGCAGATAGCAAGAGAGAATGGATTTCTGAAGCAAAGGATATAAGGGGAGGGAGGAAAAGTAAAGGACCACACTGAGGTTTACAGGGAAGACAGGAGAAGGATAAAGTTGTCAGGAGAAGTGGATGAATATGAAAACAAAGGGAATTGACAGGATGTGGAGATGGTGGTGATGGTGGTCTTGGTGGTGGAGATGGTTGAATAGGGTAGAGGAGGAATTTGGGAAAAGTCTCAGGCTTACCACAGGCATGATTTGGGAGACTGTGTGATTCACCTGAATGTGGACCATGAGAAGGGGAAATTTGAGAGAGTGATGATGGCTTTCATTTGGGATACTTTGATTTTGAAAAGCCTATGGGATTTCCTAGAGATATTGATTATGTGGTTGAAAATAATAATATAAACTATGCACGTTATAATGAACACTCAGTCCAGTGGTTCTAGGCTTGTTTTTAACCACACACATATACCCAGTAAAAAATTTTGACTACATACCTCCCTATTAATGTATGTACCTGAATTATTTATGCATGTTACCTTCACTAGCTAATATCACAGCTCCTCAGTGCTCAGTGTTCCCTTAGAGCAAGGATCAGCATTAATAATTGTATATGTAAATCCATATTTTAATTAGTCCTCTTGATCATCTCAAATTGTTTTGGCCAATTCTTTTGGGGTTTTTTCAGTGATAATTTTAATTTGTCAATGACTTTTTAAAAATTGAAGTATAGTTAATTTACAATGTTGTATTAGTTCCAAGTGTACAGTAAAGTGATTCAGTTATACATATATATATTCACATATATATATATATTCTTTTTCAGAGTTTTTTCCATTATAGGTTCTATTACAAGATATTGAGTGTAGTTCCCTGTGCTATACAGTAGGTCCTTGTTGTTTACCTCTTTTATGTATAATAGTGTGTATATGTTAATCCCATACTCCTGATTTATCCCTCCACCATGCTGCTATCCCCTTTGGTAACCGTAAGTTTGTTTTCTGTGTCTGTGAGGTTATTTCTGTTTTGTAAGTAAGTTCATTTGTGTCATTTTTTTAGATTCCACATATAAGTGATATCATATGATATGTATCTTTCGCCTTCTGATTTACTTAATACGATAATCTCTGTGTCCATCCATGTTACTGAAAATGGCATTATTTCATTCTTTTTTTCTGGCTGAGTAATATTCCATTATATATATATATATATATATGTGTGTGTGTGTCAATATATACATATATACACATATATGTGTGTGTATATACAGTGTGTGTATGTATGTATATATATACACACACATACCACATCTTCTTTATCCATTCATCTGTCAATGGACATTTGGGTTGTGTCCATGCCTTAGCTATCATAAATAGTGCTACTGTGAACATTGGGATGCATGTATCTTTTCAAATGGGAGTTTTCTGGACAATTCTTGAAAAATATGATTTGATCCTTATTGTTTGGGTTTGGCATTGTGATGTGGCTGGTCCTCTACCGTTTTCTTGCTCACGTTGGGTTGAATTATTATCATTAACGTCATCCACAGATTCTTTTTAAGCCACTTACTTATTTTGTGAGAGTTGGTTTAGTTTTTAAGCCACTTACTTACTTTGTGAGAGTTGGTTTAGTTAAAATCAGATAACATAATTGTAAACTGCATATCACTAGGCACAGATAAATGCCAGGGCATCACAAGACACTGAAAGTGAAGGGAAGATGGAGCCCAGCTTCTTCATGCTGTAGGGCTCGCATTCTTCATTCCAGTATCATTGGTGACTTGTGACTGTCTGATATTTGGGCTGACACTGAATTTAGATGATAAACACGTGACTAGAAGTTCTGATATTTTTTCCTGCTCCTGTGCCCTGATTAGTAAATACTAATTGGAGTTCATTGAACTTTTACATTGAGCTGGACACTGAGTTAAGCATTTTAATACGTGAAATCTTTTCTTTGACCAAATAGGATTCAGAGTAAGATCAGGAAATAAACAAAAACAAAGACAAATTAAAAAACTTAATTCTTCTCTCACTCTGTTTAAACTTACTTTTATCGGGTTTCCTCTGGCATTTGGATGAAAGTTAAGGCAAGTCCATGATTTTTCCAAATTATGTTCAACAATTTTCTATTCACCTCTGCTTATCACATATAGTCTCAGTTCAGTAGTTAAAGTTTCCAGTTCAGTGTGTTACAAAGTAAATCAAATTTCATTTAAAGTGGAAACTTAACTTTCCTCCAGTTTCTCCTGTCTTTTCCCAATGATTTTGTCCTATCTCCTCCTTCTTGCTAGCCTTCATCTTGATTTCTTCAAGGTGCGGGATTTGGTGAAGGATGGAGAGATAGGAGGTAGTACTAGTACTTTTTTGACAGGTGTGCATCAGTTCTCTGCGGGCTTAGCAGGCGTTTAATTCCAACCTTTTTAACTTACAACATTTGGTGGGTATCTTTGGAGCTTTCGTTCTTCCCTGAGATCTCTCACTTGTGATTCTTTTGATGAAGGAAAATACACGTCTTTTCCACTGCTTTCCGACCACTCATTCCTTGGACCCTTGATCAATGTCAGGCCAATCCCACTTTCCCCTTACTGGTGTCACCTGAAAAAAAAAAAAAAAACGCACAACCTCAAAGTTGAGAATCATGTTTCATTTGGTGGACAAAACTGAGGACTTGAGCGTGGGACACAGCCCCTCAGAGAGCTCTGAGAGATTGCTCCAAAGAGGTGAGGGAGGAACCAGGTTGTATAAGAATTTTTGCAACAAAGAACAGGTGGTTGGAACTTCGAAAGATTACTGATTACCAAAGAAAACCGGATACCTCAAGTTAATGAATTTGACTTGAGGTATCTCAAGGTGCAAGAGCCTGGGCTCATTGGAATCATTCCTTTGATATGCACCTTAGCTGTCTAAGGCCAGTATCCTGTGCTCTCCCATCCTGAGTCCGTCAGGGCGCACCTTCGGTTGAGGGGGCCGTAGTGGCTTGATGGCCACAACATCCTTTGTTTACTAACGTGGCAGGCAGCATTTTTCATTCACGCTGGCGTGCCCTTTCCCTCACTTTAGCTTTCTCTTGCATGTAGCCCACCTCCGATCCATGAGGGAAACATTCCTTTTACACAGGAGCTCAGCACTTCCCAATTTGCAGCCTCTACTCTGCCGCCAGGTTTCAGCCCTCTGCAGAATTCCCTCTGTAGAATTCTTTTTTTAGATTTCTGCCGTGTGAGTCAGACACCAATCTGCCATATTCCTCCAAGCTTCTGGGACATTTATCACGTTCTTTGTGGGGTCTTGTTGAAGCTTGAGGTGCAGGGCTACTCCCCTGACTCTCCCCTGGAGCTGTGGGAGTGGGCAGGGGGATTCACAGCAGGCAGGCCGTTCTCCCTCAGACTCCACTGGAGATCCCGACATCTCACTCTGTTATCCTGTGGGTGAGAGGTTAAGAATCTCAAAAAGTGCCTTTTGGCCCCCTTTTTTATACGTCCTGTATAGTGGTCAGGCACCCCTCTTTAGAATATAATAACTATTGTCTTGGTGTTGGCTCAAAACTAGACTAAAATAATTGTATTTGAAGTCCTATTTTAATTTTTATCTGAACCCTAGGAGGTACTCATCCTCCTATTACTGCCTGAATTTTACAGATGAGGAAACTGAGGCAAAGGGGTTTATTAATGTGCTCAAGGTCACCCAGCTTTGTAGCTTTGTATCTCCTGGGAGATGTCTTATCTGGAAGCCTGGATGAGCTCCTCAGGTTGACCCAGGCTTAGCATGCAGGCACTGTGGGTGATCTCAGATCGGGTCATCAGCCTCAGGGCCCCAGGGATGGGGACAGAGCAAGCATCCCCTTCCACTCTCTGGCCTGAATGTGAGCTACGGCCCAGCAGTCCCTGTAGGAAACTCCAGAGGGGAAGCTGGTGATACTGCTACTGGAAGGCCCATCTCTCCTCTCTGTCTCCGGTGTGTGCTCCTCGGATGTAAGTAATTTACAATGGCAACAATTAGAGAATGTGCTCCGTGTGGGATGAACCCGTTCCCTTAATGACACTGCAGGCGTGTATATATAGCACGGTTCAGCTGACGTGCTCTCCGTGCTTCAGCCCACGTCCGCAGCTCCACGCCAACCAGAGCCCCTCACAGCAGCCGGCCTGTGACTCACGGAAGGTCACAGTCAGGTCAAGGACGGTGCTCGGAAATAGAACCAGCCTCTCTTTCACAGGCTCTAAAACGCAGTGGCAGGATGTGCCCTTTATGAATGTTGGAAAAACAACAGTTCTAAAATTCATGGTGGTGGATATCCAGGGCTGTCCCTGCGATTTGGGGATGGAGAGACGTGGCTGTGAGCATGGGAGTTTTTATTTGAAATGTATTTACTGTTTGTTTGTTGATTTTGAAGGGAGGGGGCAAGTGCTCAATCAGTCATAGTGGGGAGTGAATTTGGGTTCTCCAAATGTTAATAAAAGCAAGGAGAAGGAATCTAAAAAAATGATACAAAAGAACTTATATACAAAACAGAAATAAACCCACAGACATAGAAAACAAACTTATGCTTACCAAAGGGGAAGGGGGGGTGGGATAAATTAGGAGTTTTTGATTAACATATAACACTACTATATATAAAATAGATAACCAGCAAGGACCTCCTGTATAGCACAGGGAACGGAACTACACTCAATATTTTGTAATAACCTATAAGGGAAAAGAATCTGAAAAAAATAGATATACATGTATGTGTAACTGAATCACTTTGCTGTACACCTGAAACTAACACAACATTGTAAATCAACTATACCTTAAAAACAAGATAAAAAACAAGCAAAACAAAAGGAGATGGATGAGTGACCTTTCCAGGTGGTGTCACAGAGCGGAAAACGTTCGTTTGAGCCCTGTCTTACCCAGTGAAAATAGAATACCATCCATATGCGTAATTTTAAAGTTTTAGCAGCCACATTAAAACAATTAAAAAGAAACAGGTGAAACGTATTTTAATAACATATTGTATTTACTCCAGTACATCCAAAATAGTACTATTTTGACATGTAGCCAACATAAAATATCCGTGAGATATTTTACAGCCGGTTCCTCTAAGTGTTTGAGATCCGGTGGGTGTGTATTTCGTACTTACAGCACGTCTCGATTTGGACGAGCCGTATTTCAAATGCTTAGTAGCCACACGTGGTCAGTGGCTCCCAACGTGGACAGCACAGCCTCCAGTTCTAACTGCCATTTGCCAGCTCTGTGATGGTGGGCCAGTTACTTAGCCTTTCCGGACCTTAGTGTCCCCTCCCCCCACATGTAAATGGGGACCATAACCTCTTCGTACTGCAACAAGGTCACATGTGTAAAGCAGCACATAGTAAGTGCTCAGTTAATGGATTGGTGATTCCCTCCTCCAACTGACCTGCATCGCAACTAAACTGTAAGCTCCCTGCAGGAGACTGAAATACAACTTGGCCTCTGACTGTATCAAAATGCAAACCGTTGCTGACCCTCTCTTTCCTCTCCTTCCACTGACGTTTCTTTTTCCCTGAAGCTCTGCATCGCTCACTCCTTCACTTTCTTCAGGTCGCCTCTCAAAGGTGACTTCATCAGAGCAGCTTTTCCTCAACACCTTGTATGTAAAGCAGCAGCCTCACTCTCAATCCCGTCTTATCTGCTTTGGTTTTCTTTAGAGCACTGCTCACCGTCACATGTACATTTACTGCTCATTTGTTTACTTCTCCCAGCCCAACAGAGAAGAAGCCCTGCTCACTGTTTAATTTCCAGCTAAACCTGTTAATGGATGAATGAATGAATTTGTTGAACATCTACAGTGCTTTGCCCTTGGTGGATAGCATGGAAATGAAATATACAGTCCTTGCTTGAGGGATTCAGAGGGAGATACAGGTGCTTGAAGGCCCTACATGGGTCCTAAAATCTCACTAAAGCCTCTGCCACCTGGGTGCTACTCTGGGCACACCCTCCATCACTCTGCCCTCACTCACCCCCAAGACTTGTTGTATGGCACTTGCTCTGCTAAAATTCCCTTTTGCTCATCTCTGCTCACCAAAAGCTTACATGCTACGAAGGCCCTGCTCAAATACCACCTCTTGTAAGGGTCCTTTCCAGGTCTCTTGGTCGGAAACATTATCTCTGGCCTCTGTTCTTCCACGGGACATTTTTCTTTGCTTATAGTATTTATGACAACCTGTTTCATACTAGAATTCCTCAGGCCTCGGTGTGACTCCTCCACAATATTTTGAATCTCTAGAGGGCAGGATCTAATTTCAGCTGGGTGGGGTGAGGGTGGGGATATAGTGGAAACTATACCCGTAATGAGATATACACAGGTTAGATTCTTGAATACTTAGGACCTGCAAGCTTGGGAAAGTTATTTAATGTCTTCAAGTTCCAACGTGCTCATCTGTTAAATGGGAGAGCTGTACCCACCTCGGGGAAGAAACCTTTGTTAACATCTAGTCTGGATCGGATGCTTCGGCTACTGCCAAGAGAACAGACATTTTTCGGTCCAAGTACACAATAGGTGCTCCATACATATCAGTCATGGGACCCTTATATTAACCCAAGTCTCCAGTACAGTTGGTGCTAATTTGGGCCTTTTTACAGAATGGGAATCACTGTGTCTGTCATGATATGACAATATTTAGGTAACATACATACTAATCCTTGCTCTTGCCCAACAAAATGTCCATTTCTATTCAAATGCACCTCACAGAAACTTCCATGTTCATTTTTAGTGTTCTGTGGATTATTGTGATTTTCTGAGCCAGCAGAGATGTATTCAGACTTCTTCCGTGAAGCAGTCATGTGTACTTGCTGAGATGTAGATTGTATCGTAGACCCCAGCTACAAAGGAGGTTCAGACACAGCTACCGACCCGTCTTGGCCCACTGCCTGGCCAAGACAGTGTGGCAGCATGAAAACCAGGAGCTGGAAGACAGGAGTCTAGCCCAGTCAGCCACTCAGGTCCTGATCTTGTAGGGAGTTGGATTAGAGCAGGATTTAACTTTTGCTCCACTGACATTTTAGGTCCAATAGTCTTTGTCGTGGGGGGAGGGGCCATCCCGTGCCCTGTAGGATGTGCAGCAGCGTCCCTGTCCTCTACCCACTAGATGCCAGTGGCATCCCCTCCATTGGGACAAGCAAAGATGTCCCTTAGGTGGCAAAATGGCTGCCAGAATGAAAGCACTGGGTTCCATCTTTCAAATTTCAGCAAATTCTAGGGCTCGGGGCTGAGGTCTTACCCTCCGACGCGCAGACACACACACACATACGCTGCTGTTCCATGTCTAGCCTTGTTTCACTTTTGAAAGCTGCAGTGTTCCGAATCCTGTTCCCTTGCAAACAGTCTAACAGCCAGGCATTCTCTCCCAGGCTCCCACCCTGCACCCACTTACAGCAGAAGCCACGCAGAAGGGCTGGATGGGTGACACGCTGTGATTTCAGTGTGCTGTAGCTCCCCGCCGGGATCTCTGAACAATCGCCTCCACCCCCTGCTTGCCGCTCAGGTGGGCTCCGGCAGACGGTTTTGGCAGCTGGAGCTGTTACAGTTCTGCACTCCACATGTACGTCTTTGTTTTAGGCTCTGAACAAAACCTGAGGCCACAGCTTCTGCCAGCCCACTCCTCTGCTCACATGCCTTTTTCCTTTGCCCCCGACAGCTGGGGCCTGCAGTGCCAAGTAGATTTTTGTAGCTACCCATAATAAAATGGTGCAGTCGGACCACGGAGAGAAATCGCCAATTGGGCCGGAAATTCACATCTCTCTCTCTCTCTTTTTTTTTTTTGCGGTACGCGGGCCTCTCTCACTGTTGTGGCCTCTCCCACTGTTGTGGCATCTCCCGTTGCGGAGCACAGGCTCCGGATGCGCAGGCTCAGCGGCCATGGCTCACGGGCCCAGCCGCTCCGCGGCATGTGGGATCTTCCCAGACCGGGGCACAAACCCGTGTCCCCCGCATCGGCAGGCGGACTCTCAACCACTGCACCACCAGGGAAGCCCTCTCTTTTTTTGATTTTCTCTCTTTCTTAGCTTGACTTTCTTCCCATTTTCAGTTGGAAGAGTAGACAAGTAAGGGATCATATTTCTTCATGTTGCTATGTGGTTTTCCACTCGACAAATTGGTTTGTCCTCACCATGTTTTTAAATGTTAGACATAAAAATCAGATCTAGACAGAGGCCATGACTGTCCAGAGTCACACAGCCAGCAGTATATAGAAACAGTCTTTTAAAGATTCTTGCCAGTTAAAGACTCACAGTCCCATGAGCAAAATGGACACAAACAAATAAGTACAATGAAAGATAGTAAGTACTAACATACAGTTATATAAAGGAGCAATGAGAGCTGAAAGAAAGGAACATCTAACAATTTTTGAGAGGAATAGAAAAAGGAAATGACCTTTGAGGACCTGACCTCAACTGGCTACTGAAAGATAAACAGGATTTGGTGGGGCAGTGGGGACTGTAGGAGCAAAGACGCTCCCAGCAGGGACTGTGTGGACATCATCACCATCAAGATTTATCATTACCTGTATCCTCATCATCATTGATGCCATCTATTGAGCACTTCCTGAGTGTCAGGTGCTTCATGGGACACTTGACATAAACGGTGTCATTTCATTCTCATACTAGTTCTGGGTGTAGGTGCTATGGTTAACTACATTTTACAGACAAGGAAACTGAGGCCCAGGAAGTGAAATCACTTGCCTGAAATAATACAGTTTATAATTGATAGAGCCTGCATTCCCAGCTACCTTTCAATGTAGAGTAAGATAAGCTCTTCTAGACTAAGTGGGGTGGTGGACACAGCACAGTGTTAAACTAGCAAGTAGGATGATGTGATGATAAAAACAAAACTTGTAAATTTTCCCAGGAGCCCCTACTGAAGCTCTCCCTTAGTCTTAAGCATTTCTCCAACATGGCACCCCAGTGCTGTGCTACCACCGAAAAAAGAGGCGGGCAAGACCCCACTAGTTCTTTGGCTTTTAGTTCCCCTTCTGAGTACGAGAGAACCTCGAGGCTCAGAGTCACTGATGGGTGGATCCTCTAGTTACATTTCCTTGGGGTGAAGGAGACAGTCCACTAAGCATTGTAGAAATGCGTTCAAATGAACTGCATAAACTCTCCACCTGTAAGGTATTCAACCCGGATAGTCGTGATCATGATGCATCCCAAGACTTTTTGTACTCACCTGATGATGCAAAAGCAAAGCCTGTCTTCAGTTGGTGCATGTCTGTGGGAGAGGAGGAGAGAAAGGGATTCTCATTCACCGAGTCCCTGCTGTGAGACTCGGGTTGTTTGTGAAGATAGCGGGTGGGATGGATACTGGAGTTCTATCTCCAAGTTCTTTCCTGGCTGTAGGAGACTCTGTTTCTGCATTCATTCACTTCACTCTTTCAACACTTATGCCTTGAATACCTATGATGTGCCAGGTGCCAAGATACAGGCGCTTAAGCCCGTCCTCTGTTTTATGGATGAGGAAACTGCATCCCTAAGAGATTCAGCAGTTTGTACGTGTTCATGCGTGTTCACAGAACATGTGAACAACAAAGCAGGGATGCAAGCCCAGATGTCCATAGATGCCACGCTCTTAACCAGAAACTGCACTGATTTTTGTAAACCCTGACACACTCTACTGATGTAAAGGATTATGATGATGTGTTAAGAGCATTTTAAAAAATTTTCCTTTGTCTCTCTCTCTCTCTTCCTTTTATTTTGCTTCACCCTCCCCCCTTTCCTCTCTCCCTCTTTTGTTTCCTCTTTCTTTCTCTCTCTTTTTTATTCTTTTCTTCATAGGACTCCACAGAATGGAGCAAGAATGAGAGGAAAAAGGCCGGCAGAAAAGCATGAACTGGAGGTTTGTTGAGCTCCTCTACTTCCTGTTTGTATGGGGCCGTATCTCAGTGCAGCCCTCCCACCAGGAACCAGCTGGGACAGACCAACATGTCTCCAAGGAATTTGATTGGCTTATTTCAGACAGGGGGCCTTTCCACCACTCCAGGAGCTACCTATCCTTTGTGGAAAGACACCGTCAAGGATTTACAACCAGATATAAAATATACAGGTAAGAGCTGGGCTAAGCTTGCCTTTGCTTTTCATTCACTGAGTGCTTTTGGGGGGTCACACATTGGCATGGGCCTTGCTGTATGGAGGAGCGTCTGAGCCAAGTCTGTTATGTACTTTTTCATTATTAATTTATCTATTTATTTATTAATTTATCCATCTATTTAATTTATTACATTGTGCAAGAGATTAGCAATGGTGAGTGAGAATAGCTAATATTTTTTGAGTACTTACTACTCTGTGCGGGGCATGGTGCTTAGTACTTTGTACACTGTCTCATTAAACCTTCCAGTAACATCAGAGATAGCATCTATTTGTTTTCTCCACTTTATAGAAGGGGTAACTGGGCTTCTGCTAGGTGAAATAACTTGTCCAAAGTCACACAGTCTGTGAGTGGTGGGACTGGGATTCAAGCCCTGGTTTATCTGCATCCATAGTCACAGACAGTGTTTTTAGTCAGTTACATCAGGTGTAGGCTGTGTTGTTTTGCAGATGCCATTAATATAGCAAATGTCCTACCCAGATATATTCACACATTTGGAAACAAGTAGGGACTGTCAATGAATACCTCTTTCTTGAGCAAGTCCGAACTGGTCTTTGGGCTTTGGGAATCCTACTCGTCCCAAAAGGACTTAGCCCCAAATTCTTCCTCTTTGAGGGTCTAAGAAACCATCTTGGACTCTCCCCACTCTACTTGATCACCTCTCTTTGATATTTCCACAGCTCTCTACACTTACACCTCTTTAGTTGTCAACCATTTGGAGAAATACCATTCTTGTATTTCTCTTTCACCTTACTGGAAACTCTGTGAGGCCAGGAATTATATATAATTCATTTCTGGATCCCCAGAGTGATTTTTCTTCTGCCTTGTATCATAAGGACACGAAAAATGTGGACTTAAGTAAATTGGAGAATGCAAAAAACTCTCTAGAGCTCTCTCTAAGACAGCTTAAGCTTCGTCTTAAGGTCAAGGAACACTTCTGGGCCAACTGAAATAGGAGACGAGGAAGCATGGTGGAGGAAACAGTCCTAACCTGTAGCTGGGAAGCCGTGAATTGAGGTCTTACGTCTTCTGTGTATTTGACATGAAAGTGGGCATATCTCCTTTGCGCACCGTGGCATCGTGGACTAGGGATGGATGACTCACGAATTTGCTACCAGCTGCAGATGTCTGTGATTCTGTGCTGAACAGTCAAATCCGAGTTTGAAAGTTGGCCCTTATACAAAAGAAAGTTTGCATCTGCTTCTGTGTTCATATTTCACCTATGCTCTTCCCGGGATTCCACTGCTAAAACAAAAAGTTTGCAGTCATCCAACAAGCTGATTTGTAAGATCCTTTCTAGCTCTAAAATTAAATATAAGATTTAACCAAGGTCACATGGTTAATTAAATGATGGAGTTTTAATCCAGAAGTCAGGCCCCTGGTCATCTAGTTATTCCTTCCTTCCTTTATTTAATCCTCAAATAATTATTCAGCACCAGCTAGAGGCCCAGCACTGGGTTTAAGGCAGATGACACGATGGCGAGTAAAACAAACATCGTCCTTGCTCTCATAGCAGTACATTAATTAAACACACACACACACACACACACACACACACACACACACACACACACGGTATAAGTGCTACAAAAGAGAAAGTACAGGATAGGCATAATTGGAAGATCATAAACATTGATTTGGGACCTATTGTGTGAAAGATTAGGTGTGGCTTCTGTTGTAATCTTCACCTGGACACACATGCAAATAGGTACCCAGAGATGGGTGTGCTCATCTAGGCCAGGTTCAGACCAGAGCAAAAGCCAACAAGGATGTGCTCTCCAGGGCTGTTGTCCATTGACGTTTTCTCTTCACTACTCTGTTGAAACGCTAAAGCATGTCCACAGGTGATTCGAAGTGTGTCTTCCTGTGTGCTAACATGGACGTAGCACATTAGAAACTTGACATTTGCATCATGAAAGAAAGGCTTTACTACCAGCATGCGCCATATTATCTGAGGCTACAGAGCCAGCCTTTCTGAAATGTCCCAGACCTCAAGCTTCGGCCAGTGCCCCCAACCCTAGAATCCAGGCTAGAGCCCAGGGTGATCTGGGTGCTTCAGAAACTGGGAAGAAGTCTGCTCTCCTCACTTAAGTGGGTTAAGACCATCTCTGTCCTCATTCATATGCAGGCAGAGGCTGGCTTCAGCTCATAGAGTCGTGGTGGCGAGTTTGTGCCACTGGCAATGATGAGCACCTTTCAAATTAAATCCCAGCAGAAGTCGTCTCTCCTGTTGCTTTGCACGCTGAGCAACAAACTGTGCACAGACAGTAGTCTGGGTGCGCGAGGTCCGTGCTCCGTCACTCCTAAGTCTGAGCTGACGTGTGGAGGCTGGGGGAGTTTTCTGAACTTGAATCTGCCTGGGTGCAGGGACGGCATCCTTGATCCTGGAGGCAGAGAACCAGGGTCCTGACTCAATCCGCTCACCTCCCCGCTGTGTGATTTAGGCCAAGTAGTGGGACTTCTCTGAGCTCCTGTTTTCTCATCTGCGGAAGGGGAATGTTCGCTAAGATGGTCTCCAAGGTCCTTCCCTTCTCTGAAAGTCTGTGATTCCATGAAATATTGTCATTTGGAAATACAGCATGGGATTTCGGAGAGGACTCTGAACTTCGAGTCTGCAGACTCAGGTGTTGCTTTTTTTGGGCTGCTTACTAGCTTCCTCATCCTGGGCAAATGTATTCATGCATTATTCACTCAAGCGTACATCCAGTGCTTTAGAATTTAACACCAATCATGTACTGTAAGCCGTGCTATGATTCGGTAATACAGAGATGACCAAAAGAAAACAACAAAGCTCGCACACATACACACACACACACACGCCCCACAACCTGCAAGGTCCATCCCCTCTTTCACCAAGCTCAGAGGTGGGGTGGAAGATGGAGGGAAAAAAGAGTGAATAAGCAAACAATTATCATTCCACAGAGAGGTGTGAATAAGTAACCGCTCAGATACTCAATATTCTCTTCTCTAGAAAGGGACAGTGATGTCTGTCCCACCTACAAGGTCAAATGAGATTAACTTGGTGTGAGATGCTTTGCAAATTTAAATTTTCTTATCTCTGGAAAATTTTTTTCATTAAGGTTCGAAATCATCATTCTAATAGAATCATTTAGTTTCACTTTCTGGTAAGCCCATACATATATTAGTCGTTAAATAGTCTGTGAGGGAGATACTAGTATTGTCCATATTACGAATGAGAAAGCTCAGGCATCAAGAGGTGAAGGAGATTGTCCACATCACCCATCTGGGATGTGGCAGAGCTAGGAATAAAAGCAGGCCTCTGAGATTCCACAACGTGAGCCCTTAACTCTATGTTGTCATAACCCTCTCTTAGTTCTTAGTTACCTAGTGTATGACCAAATACCCAGAGACTTCCGCTGACCACGGACAAGTTGCAACCTCTCTGTGACTTAGTTTCCTCAACCTTAAAATGGACATAATATTAAATGCCTTGTGTAGCTGTGGCAAGAAATAGTTTAGCTATCAATCATGGAGAGCTTGGAATTTTGCAGGAGCCGTTCCCTCCTTGACCTCAGACAGTTGATGGTATTGCTAGAAATGATTTCTTTTCTTCTCGTGGTATTTTAAAAGTCAGTTTGGTCCAAAGGGTGTTTCCTGTGTTCCCGCTGCCTTTTTGTGTTTTATTTTTCTGTTTCTCTTTTCCTGACTTTGAGATCATCAGTAGTTGCTGTAAATTTGGCAGTTATTTCAGAGGTAGATTTAAAAGGAGGATTGTGGTACCGTTTTTTAAGCTTTGGTTTTGGAGAGTCGGGGGTGGGGTGGGCACTGATAAGGGTGGTCACTATGCCACGAGACGTGGTTTCATATTGAGTGGTTTTCCCTACAGGTTTCAAAGCAAGTGGTTTGTGGCTTATGGTGCACCTTCCTTTGAGCCTTAAATAAGTACCTAAAAGTTGAATGTAAATCAAATCTCGGTAAACCATGTCTGATTGCCTAACCATCTTGCACATTTATCAGAGTTGCATAAATCTTTGTTCTAATCCACCATCTTGATGGTTCCTTCGTGTGTTTCACAAAAATATCTTTTGTACGTTTTGTGGCAAAGATACTTCACTAAATGAATGGGGCTGGGGCTGGGTGGATGATTCTGCTGAGATGAATGAGATGTGACCCTTGTCCAGAAATCATTCAGGAGTATATATTGGAAATGCTGGAGAGGATGTGGAGAAAAGGGACCCCTCTTGCACTGTTGGGGCGAATGTAAATTGATACAGCCACTGTGGAGAACTGTATGGAGGTTCCTTAAAAAACTAAAAACAGAACTACCGTATGACTCAGCAATCCCACTACTGGGCATATACCCTGAGAAAACCATAATTCAAAAAGAGTCACGTACCAAAATGTTCATTGCAGCACTATTTATAATAGCCAGGACATGGAAGCAACCTAAGCGTCCATCGACTGATGAATGGATAAAGAAGATGTGGCACATATGTACAATTGAATATTACTCAGCCATAAAAAGAAACGAAATTGAGTTATTTGTAGTGAGGTGGATGGACCTAGAGGCTGTCATACAGAGTGAAGTAAGTCAGAAAGAGTAAAACAAATACCGTATGCTAACACGTATATATGGAATCCAAAAAAAAAGGGTCTGAAGAACCTAGGGGCAGGACAGGAATAAAGACACAGACGTAGAGAATGGACTTGAGGACACGGGGAGGGAGAATGGTAAGCTGTGACGAAGTGAGAGAGTGGCATGGACATATACACTACCAAATGTAAAATAGATAGCCAGTGGGAAGCAGCTGCATAGCACAGGGAGATCAGCTCAGTGCTTTGTGACCACCTAGAGGGGTGGGATAGGGAGGGTGGGAGAGAGATGCAAGAGGGAGGGGATATGGGGACATATGTATATGTATAACTGATTCACTTTGTTATACAGCAGCAACTAACACAACAATGTAAAGCAGTTTTACTCCAATGAAGATGTTAAAAATAAATTAATTAATTTTTTTTAAAAAGTGTATATTGGGTGCTTAGGTTTGTCAGATGCTGTGCAGTGGGGAATTGATGATATATACGGTAGACAGGTCCCTGCTTCGAGGAGCTTACAGACTTGGGTGGTGAGGGTGAAGTCTACCACCCCACCATTCAGGATGCTGTGGTGGAACTTGAAAGGAGATCCCCCCAACCTCTGGCTTCCAGATAGAATCTTGATATCACATGGTGCAAGGGTTGTATTTCTATTAGTGTGGCTCAAATTAGTCTAAATCAGCATTTCTTAAAGTATCTCACGTGGAGCTGGAGTTCAATGCGATGTTAAAAGGCATTTCTAGAAAAAAAAATCCCATAGTCAAATAAATAATAATAAAAACAGTAATAAGGAGAAGTCAGTGGCTAACGTTGAAAGATTACCAAGCGTCTAGCATGGACACACAGTGTCTAAATTACTGCAACAGATTTTGGTCCTTAAAATAATCCTGTGCTTAGGTATTGTTGTCATCCCCATTTACATAACTTGCCCGAGGAAAGAGAGCTACTTCATGGTAGAGTAGAATGTATCACAAACGAGCAGATTCCAGAGTCTGCATGTGTAACCGTGCTATATTGCCTCCCAAACGACTTAGATATATTTGTTTGGAAAACCAAGCAAAGTTATACAGGCTTCCTTACCGCAGGGCTTTTCAAGGTCTCTCCTAGACTGTTTAACAATGTTTAAGCGAACCTCTTTGACCCTACCACCTCTTTTTCTCAGAGAGATTGGAATTCGAATGAGCAGGCTTCAGGAGGCACTGGCTCTACCTGGCTTTGGCAGCTTGAGTGTTGCTTCTTTGGATGCCAGCCTGTGTCAAAGTGATCTGAAAAGACACTGCTTCCACTTGGGGAGCTGGCCCCTGGCCGAGGAAGCCACCCTACCTGTTGGGATTTTGCTTGGAACACTCTGATCTAAATCTACTTCCTGGTTTATAATTCAAAGAAATGGAATTAACAGCTTCAGTTTTCTGTCACCAGTAATAACCTTATCCTTTTTTCCTCCTCCTTCTCATTTCTTAAATTTCTGCACTACTATTTCTTATTCCTAAATTTGGCATTTCACCCTGTGGGTATGGGGATGAAAACTTCAACAGAGGCCAGAGCCATAGTTACAGAGGAAGGTGAAACCTTGGTTTAATACGCAAAGAAGTGGCTGCACGTCAGAATCACCTGCAAAGCTTTTAAAAAATTCCAATGCCTGGGTCCTTCCTCAGATATTTGGATTTGTAGTTGGTCTAGGATAGACATGAGAACCACCAACCTAGGGGTGATTTTGCTTCCTAATGGGACATTTAGAAATGTCAGGGGGGCATTTTTGGTTGTCACAGTTGGTTGTGGGGAGGCGGTTTGCTCCTGGCATCTGGTGGCTAGAAGCCAGGGATCAGGGATACAGCTGAACACCCTACAATGCAGAGACAGCCCTCTGCAGCAAGGAATTATCTGGCTCACAATGCCAGTAGCATAGAGGTTGAGCACCTTTGCTCTAAAGCAAGGATTTTAGGAAAAAAGGAAAAGGGATGGTTGGGAAGGATATTAGAAAAAATGGTTTTAGAGTTTGGTCCTCATGAGTTTGAGTTGGAATGAAGTATAGGTGCCAGTGCAGTGTCTGGGTTCCCAAAACAATCTGGCTGCAGGACCAAAGGGGAAGGGATTTTCCATCTTTTCAGATATGCCCTCAGATCAGGGTGGCAGCTGATGCGTTAAGGAAGGTGAATTGATGTTTGCTTCCTGCTGCAGAGAAGTAGCACTTAAGGGAAACGAGTTTTCTACCCCAGAAATAACCAGCCTGCATTCCTCCAGGAGTTCTGGGAGATTCGGTGAGTTTCTCATCTGACTATAGTATTCTATAGGAGGTAAGATGTTTAGGCACCCACTGTTGGGTGCAGATACACATGGCCTGAGTCATAAAAAACCAGCTTGGGCAAAGTGCATTAAGGGATCCTTTTTTTTTTCTTTAAGTGGGCTCAAAAGAAGATGAGACTGGGACGGTGTCCCACGTTTGTCATTGTCAATTTCAGCCACATAGAGGTTGGCATCACTGGTGAGAATCAATACCCTGTGTCCTTTCCCCTACCTTATCCCTCATTCAATCCAAGTTTTGGATCAAGCTGTCCCTGAATAGAGAGGGATGGGGAGGGATAGTCAGCAAACATCTCCCGGGCCACTTGATGTCAATTCAGAGATTCTTCTGTGTTGATTATTTAAAATTGATCTTCCACTTCTAAGCCCAATAGCTTTATTGCTACCAAATTGGTACCTTTGCAGTACTTTACCTCTTTGCTCCCATTCCATTACCAAACTGGCTTCTGTGAGCTGCTAAGCTTAGTTGGCTGCAATCTCTGCAGAGCAATTGTTCAGCGTTAGTCAGGAGCCATGTCTGAAAATGGACTGGCTTTTGCACACCTCCCTCCAAAGGGCAGACTGACACGGGGTCTTAAAACGGACATAATAAGATATGGTGATTGTTATGACTGGGGAAATTAGGAGGAGAATGAAGACAAGGCCTTGGAGCTTCAGACTCTATGCCCCAAATCTTGGCTAAGGAAGAAAGAAAGGGACCCGATCTGTGATCTGAAGCACCTGCCACTCATTCATTCATTTGAAAAATGTTTACTGATCTCCGAATTCCTACTGACCAGTCTCTATGACAGTTCCTTGGAGTTAGGGAGAGGAAAGACTGGATCCCTGACCTCAAGGAATTCAAAGTGTCTTGGGGAAAACCGACTGATGGGCAGATAACCACAGTGCCATAGGCTCAGTTCCCTGATTGATCAATACGCTGGGTGCTGTGTTTGTGGTGGGGATGGGAACTACCCTTGGCATTGGGATCATGAATGTGGGGAACGATGGGGGGAAAAGACACATCTAGGGAGGCATCCTAGAGGAAGGGGTATTTGACTCAGTCTTCAAGGAGGATAAGGATTTTACGAGAAGGCAGTGGGGGAACAAGCAGCCCAGATAAAGGGAGGTAGCGCCTGCAAAGGCAAAGAGGCAGAAGAAATACTGGAACTGTGTGTGTGTGTGTGTGTGTGTGTATTTTGAGTAGTATAGTAGTCCCCTCTTAGCCAAGGTTTCATGTTCTGCGGTTTCAGTTTCAATCAACTGCTGTCCAAAAATATTAAATGGAAAATTCCAGAAATAAACAACTCAAAAGTTTTAAATTGCACACCATTCTGAGTAGTGTGATGAAATCTTGTACTGTCCAGCTCCGCCCCTCCCAGGTCCCGAATCATCCCTTTGTCCAGTGTATCTCCTGTTAATCAGTAGCCATCTCGGTTTTGGTTTTCAGATCAACTGTCTTGGGATCTCAATGCTTATGTTCAAGTAGCTCTTGTTCTACTTAGTAATAGCGCCAAAGTGCCAGCGTAGTGGTGCTGACAATTCAGATAGGCCATAGAGAAACGGGGAAGCGCTTCCTTTAAGTGAAAAGGTGAAAGCTCTCAACTTAATAAGGAAGGAAAAACACTTATATGCTGAGGTTGCTAAGATCTATGGTAAGAATGAATCTTCTGTGAGATTGTGAAGAAGGAAACAAATTCATGCTAGCTTTGCTATCACACCTCAGACTGCAAAAGTTATGGCCACAGTGCATGATAAGGGCTTAGTTAAGGTGGAAAAGGCATTACATTTTTATCGTAAGGTATTTGTAGAGGAAGAAGGGTGACGGGAGAGACCACACTCACATAACTTTTACAGTATATTGTTGTAATTCTATTTTATTATTACTGTTGTTAAATTCTTACTATGCCTAATTTATGTATCAAACTTTATCAAAAGTATGTATATATAGGAAAAACATATGGTATACATAGTGTTCAGTACTATCCATGGTTTCAGGCATCCACTGGGCATCTTGGAATGTTTCCTCCACCAGTGGGGTGGTCCTACTGTGGTGGTGATAGGAAATAAGGCTGGATGGCAGCTTGGAGCCAACAGTGAAAGGAATTTAGGAAGGCAAACTGATTTCAAACAACCTTCAAACTCCAGTTAATTGTCAGGGTACTAGTACATTTCTCTTTAGAAAAGTGGGGTTTTTTGTTTGTTTGTTTCATTTTTACATTTCTTGACCTCGCTCATGCTAAGAAATACATTTCAGGACACTCAGTAAGCCTAGAGATAAGAAGATATGTAATTGAAATGAAAACTCATGAAAAAAATACTTAACCTTACTCCATGTGATGCATCTTGATATTTTCTACTCTATACCGTTCTAATATAACCTATTCCTTTCTGATTCATTTATTTTTTAAAATACTGGTGTCTACCAGCTTCATTGATTTCAGCCTCCACTAACGGGGTAGACCTTGCAGTTTGAAAAACACTGACTTTGAGTCTATGTTGTGGTTATGTTTTTGCTCAGAGGAAAATTGCGCCATGTTTGAGAAGCAGAGTTTGCTGTGGGTTCAGGTTAGAACCTGTTCCTTGTCTGATAGAGGTGACAGGAAAACAGTGAAGGGTTTGAAACGTGAGATTGGCATGGGCCGATATACATTTAGAAATATTGCTCTGGCTGCAGCGTGAGGAATGCGTGGAAGGGAATGAGAGAGAAGGGTTAGAAAGCTGTGGCAGTAATTCAAGGGAGAGGAAGGGGACGCTGGAGCCAAGACAAAGGCTATAAAGATGGAATTCATTAACTCCCGAGTACCACTCAGGTCCACCAACAAAGCTGCTTGGGACCTACCTGTCAGGCAGCTCCCTTCCTGGGCTGCATCCAGGCTTACCTGCCCTAGTTCCATTCTCGGCACCCTGTGGCAGGATGCATTCTTTTATGGAGAGTTCTACAGCCACCGGATACTTTTGTGTCTCTTAAGAAAGGAACCAGAATGCCCAGGCTTCTGCCTCCAGGCTATTTCCTTATCTCTCAAGACCTTCCTTCTGGGCATGAGAATTACTAGATCTCATTAGCAGTGGATTCCCAGACTAGCTTGGAGGAAGGCTTTGCATCCCACCCTTTATCTGCACCTGACTTGTCTCTGCAAACCTTGATGGATACTTCCAGCCGCAAGTCAGTATCTAAGCTGATGTGAACCCTAATAACATAACCGCTAAAGTTTAGCGATGAAGAGCAAGTCTTTAGGCTCAGGCAGACCTTGGTTTGAATCCTGGCTCTGCCAGGTATAATCCCACTTAGCAGAGAGCAAGTGCTTGAGGACCAGTAACTAAAACAAGTTACCCATTTGTATTTGAAACACCCCTACCTGCAAATTCATCCCTAAGAACTCTGCAAAAGCTTGCGGGAGACCTCCAACCACAAGAGGGGTGCTTGACCTGTGTGCACTGTAGCCCAGGTGCTCTAGGAAGGTAGCATAACTCCAGTCTCATATTAAGAGGACACTTATCTGGAGGAAAACACAGAAAGAGGACGAGAGAGAGGAAGATTGCTGATGGCCTGTGACACATGTGGCAGGAATCCAGAGGTCTACGCACTGGCAGAGCATCCTTAAGCAATCAGCACGCATTGATTCCTGTAAACAGTGCACGTCCCATGATTTGCAAGCGTCTAATTTATTAATCAGCCCAGGTGACAGGAGCAGTCTGTGACCTCTCATCTTCTCGGTGCCTGCCAGGTTGTCTTTGACGTGTGTTGCTCGGGAGACATTGGGCCCCCAGAGATGGCTTCCCGCCTCAGCCCCTTCACAGCAGTCAGCAGCATTTCAGGATGGGGTGTGGACAGTGGTGACGGTCACTCTGCTTTTTCTCAAATTGCAGCCTTGTTGTTGACAGAAGGTCAGCAGCCTCCACCCCTGAGTGCTTGTGACAAGCTCTCTGTGACTCTAGTATGACACCCGGCTTTATACCACGTTGATGGGGGAGGGTGGTTTGTGCGAGAAAAAAGGAGGTGAATATAAATGATACAGAAGTCTCTGCACTGCTAAATGGTTTGGGATTGTCTGATTTGGTAAGGAACTGCTCACCTGTGCATGAGTTCGGCAAGGATTTGTTGAATCCCTACCATGTGCAGGGACTATGTTAGCCTCTGCTGACACCAGAGTGTTACTGACCTGTGATCTCAAGAGCACCGAATGTAGCTGGGGAGAAACAGACAATATATAAGCAACCACACTGCTACCTCGTATAAGGAGTGCAGGGAAAGAAGTATAAAATGCAGTAGTAGTGTGAAGGAAGGGTGCTGAAGCTGACCTTGCAAGATTAAGAAAGCCTTTAAAGAAGAAAAAATTTTTCTCACATCTGGACGGTGGGAGTTAGGCAAAGGAAGTTAGCGCTGTGTGTGTGTGTGTGTGTGTGTGTGTTTTGAGGGGGTATCTGTAAAGGGGTAGACTTGTTCTGGGACCTGCAGATAACTCATTGTGAGTGATAGGCAGAGAAAATGTTAGCATGCAGGCCAGAGAAATCAGAAGGGGTTCAGGTCACGAAGCCCTGTGAATGTTATATAAAAGATTTTGAACTTTACCCTAAGGTGATGGCTCCCACACTTTCTCATTTCAAGATGCTCTTAAAGTCTCAGTGATTTTATTTCCCAAGGTCAGAGAAATACTAATAATTCTGTTTATTAAGTACGTAAGTACAAACAACTTAATGAAGTATTTATGTCCCCAAAAGTTTAGTAGCCATTTGGAAAATAATACATGTGAATCTAAGGAAAAACAATATCTTTATTTTATCCTTAAATAAACACAGTTACTACTGCTCAACCCTTGCAATTCGATACAGCCACCTTTCTTTCCAGTTCCTTGTTAATTTTTCTGCAGTTTTATAATTGTACCAACTGCCGAAAACCCACCTTAACAAAGATATGCTATTATTGAAAGAAATGTAGTGTGTTTTCACGTTGAAACTGTGAACTACCTCAGGGTAGTAGTTTTTGTGATACCCAACAAATATCAAGTATCCCTCATTTCGCTTAAACACTAAAAATATCCCACTGTGCTCCTGTGGCTTGCTATGGTACTTTGCAGCATCTCAGCACACAATTTAGGAGCCAGGTTCTAAGGACAATAGGGATTTAGAGGATTTTGCCCAGTGGCAAAGCATGTTCAGGTTATCATCTTACAAAGATCACTTCTGCTAAAATGGAGAGAATGCACTGATGGGGGAAAGTTGGGAGAGAGTGCAAAAATGTATGGCAAGAAAATAGAATGCTATGGCAGTGACCCACGTGAGAAAGGAGAGTATCTTGGAGTAAAGTAGCATTGATGGGGATTTGAGATATGTTTTTCTTAATTTTTTAAAATTTAAAATTATTATAGATTGGCAAGAAGTTGCAGAGACAGTATAGAGAGATCCCATGTACCCTTCACCCAGTTTCCCCCAAGGGTTACATCTTATATAACTGTAGTACAATATCAAAACCAGGACACTGAGATTGGTACACTGTGTGTGTATAGTCTCTGCTATGTTATCGCATGTGTAGATTCATGTAACCACCACCACAATCAAGATACAGAACAGTTTCATCACCTCAAAGATTTCCCTAGTGCTATCTGCTTAGGGTCACAAGTCTCCTTTTTCCCTATCATCCCTAAGCCCTGGCAGCCACTAATTTGTTTCCCATCTCTGTAATTGCATCATTTCAAGAATGTCATATAAACAAAATCATAACTTGAGATACTTTAAGGAGACCAAAGACTCAGTATTTGCATGTGAATGTTGAAAGAGAGGGAAGACTCAAGTTGCAAAGGACTTAGCAAGGTCATACTTTAAGTGATGAATCACTTGATCTAGGTTAAATAGGAAAAAGAATGGGGGAACATTTTTAACTTGGTCAACTGGTGGGTGGTTTTACTTTTTATTAAGACAGGGAGCCTTGGAAGGCCAGGAGGGTTTTGGGGCATTGTTTGTGTCTGAAGATGTTGAGGCGGCTTTGGAAATGTTGAATTTAAACTACCTGGAACATCCAGTTAGAGACTTGGTAGGTAGTTATTTTATAAATGGTTCTAACCCTCAAAAGAGAGTGCTTGAAAAAAAAAATACAGTCATCAGGTTACCAATGGTAATTGAAAACATCCCTTGGGAGTCTTCACTTATGGAAGAGCCTGTTTAACATGTGCAGAGAAAAACATTGAGAAGTTGAGGAATGGCCAGTAGAAAGGAGCAAAATCAGGGACAGTTGGTACCATGGAAGCTAAAATAAATGAATATTTAAGAGAGAAGGTAATCTGATATATTACTTAAGGTAAGAACTGAAAGTAGTCTTTTATACTTAAAATCTTGACCTTGGCAAGAACTATTTAAATGGAATGTTGGGGACAGAAGCCAGATTGCAGTGGGTTGGAAAATAAGGGAGAAGCAAGAGAGTAGATATATTTTTTTAAGAAGCATGGCTCTGAAAGGCAGCGGGGATGTGAAATAAAAAGAAGGCTTTTTTGTTGTTTTTGTTTGGTTTCTAAGAGGGAAGGTGACGGTGAAAAGAGGGAGAGACTGGTACTGAGGGGCAGAGTGGGGTTATTTTTGATGAGGCAGTTCCTGAAGGGGAAGGGAGGGAAAGGGTAAGAGCTTAGATTGAGGTAAAAGAAGGGATTCCTTTAAGCTGAAATAGGAAGAAAGAAGGGAAAGAGGTGTGGGTGCAGATAGATCTGTTGATTTCACTCCTGGTGATTTGAAGGGACTTCCAGTGGCTTCTGTTCTCTTTGTGAAGAAGGATGTGAAACCAGTTGCTGAGGAAGGGGGTACTTGGGAGTGCAAAAAAAGAAAAAAAAATGCAATGTTATAAAATAGTTAACCTGAAGAATGGTAGAAAGATCTGATTAAGGAAATATAAAAGGATCACCAGGAAGAAGTTAGGGTTCTGACCATGTTTGTGATCACATTTTATAACAGTTGTAGTCTGTGCAGCTGGGATATTATTCTCCCAAAGAACTGAAAATTTGAGGTAAGATCATGGATAGTGGATGTGGGTTCAGCAGGGTGGGCTTTGCCAAGTGGATGAGATGGAAGGACAATTGGGTAAAGGAGTTACAGGTATGGGTCAAAGGTAAATATAGGAATGGATCATTGGATCTCAGTCAATCGAAAAGGAAGTGAAGAGAGTCGATAGCGGATAAAGGGAAAGAAGATGGTCATGGGCCAAGCAGTCTTAAAGAGGTAGGGAGCAGGTGTTGTGATAGACAAGTCGGAGACTAGAAGGTTTTAACATAATGCGTCAGAGTTAGAGGAACTTTGGGAGCTGACACATTTTAGTAGTCATCATGGGGGGAAGTAGGATGCTGGAAGAGAGCAGGGGTGAAGATCATTGAGATAAAGTAGGTCAAGAGACTGAGAGGCTGAGGGTATTGGATGTTAGGGATAAAGACAGGACTTGGGGTGAAGACATAGTTTGAAAATCAGATGCTGTTCAATTAACATGAGAGAATACCTCGGAATTTGGTAATTGAACACGAGGAAGAAATGAACGCAGAGGATGGGGTGGAGGAGAAAACCGGTAACAGAAGATTTGCATTCAATTCTTTGTCCCTTCTCCATTAGATCTTTGAATAATGTCTAGCCTCTCTGAGCCTCGATTTCCTCCTTCTTAAAGAGGAACTTAAAATCTTTATGTCCCTGACAGAGATGTAGAGTGTGATGCTCAAAAGGGGAAGAGGAAGTAAATGTGCTCATAAACCCTGCACCTTCGTGTAAATGTGGGCCCTATTGTTTCTGTTTACTGGCACCGGGAGATTGGCTTTGGGTTCCTTTCACTGCTCTGATGCAAGATTGTGCTTTGGTACCTAATCAGTGCATTGGAATAGCCTGATTTCAGAATATCATTCTAGGATAACAGAGTGAATGGCAGCTGTGGTATTGGAGACGGACTGTTACATGTACTATCTTTTAGACATCTAGAATAAATGCACGAGTACAGTTGACCCAGACAAATTGACCGATGAAAGGATAACTTGTGCTTCAACATAATGAGTTCAATATTCTTTTGATTTACAAAAAAAGCACTGAGGCATCAGGCCTGGGATGCTTGTCAGCAAAAGGGAAATGTAGATTGTATTGCATTTCCTTTAGACAGCACTGAGTTCTCACTAGCAGCTTCGGCTCAACCTGCTTTTAGTTTCTTTTTAATTTTGATATTTAAATTTTTGGCCATGCTGCTCAGCCTGCAGGATTTTAGTCCCCCAACCAGGGATCGAACCCATGCCCGCTGCAGTGGCAGCTCGGAGTCTTAACCGCTGGACCACCAGGGAAGTCCCTCAACCTGCTTTTAAATTTAATAGTAGTAGTAGCAGCAGCAGTAGTAAGGGCAAGGGAGGGGACTACTAGGGAGCAGGGGCTTCTAAAGACAGAATGTTCAGGAAGGGGCACCTCCTTACCATGTAACTCTCCCACCCTTGCTGTTTCAAGTTGAGCTGAAGTGAATAAGATAGTGGGAGGAATTCCAAAGCAGAATCCAGTTGGAATTCATTCCAGAACCAAGACAATGTTGAAAAACAAAGCACACGCAAAATGGAACTAGTGAACTAGTGTGACATGATACTGACAAAACAGCTGAATAACCTAACAGCCTTAACAAGTAATTTGATCGTCACAACAATCCTATGTGACAGCTACTACCTTTCATCCCACGTTACAGATGAGGACACGGAGGCCCACAGAAGTATTTTGCCCAAGGTCACACAGTTGGGAAGTCGTATAACTGTGATTCAAACCCAGACAATCTGATTCCAGACTCTGTGCTTGTAACCCCCCGGCTCTACAGAGTGCTAGGCGGGGGTGAAGTGACAGCAGCCCTGGGACTCAAGGAGCCTGTGTCCTACTCCACTGTTGACATTGAATCACCTTGTGACTGGAGCAAATTTTCCTTTTCTAATACTCCACAATTTCATTTCTCCTCCTTCTTCATGTCCTTTTTTTCTTTCCTTTTCCCATTCTTCTTTTTCCTATTGAAATATACCTTCCCTATGTAATGCTTTAAAAGTCATAAGACACTTTCCCATAACAAGTAAGTAGTAATATCCCATTTTAAAGATGAGGTAGGCAAAACTTTGAGCAGCTAACTAGTTTGTCTAGTGTGATATACCTGGTAAATGATGGGACACTGACTTGCTTCTGAGCTTCCGACACATCTTTCAATTTTCATTTTAACTGTCCCACAGCTCCTTTTTTTAAAAAAAATAATTTACTTTTGGCTGCGTTGAGTCTTCGTTGCTGTGCGCGGGCTTTCTCTAGTTGCGGCGAGCGGGGGCTTCTCATTGCGGTGGCTTCTCTTGTTGCAAAGCATGGGCTCTAGGCCCGCGGACTTCAGTAGTTGTTGCACGCCGGCTCAGTAGTTGTGGCGCACAGGCTTAGTTGCCCCGCGGCATGTGAGATCTTCCCACACCAGGGCTCAAACCTGTGTCCCCTGCATTGGCAGGCGGATTCTTAACCACTGCGCCACCAGGGAAGTCCGCCCACAGCTCCTTTTTGTTTGATAAGCCCCTCCTTGTCACTGGGACTCAGTTTAGGAACATCATTCCTGTTGATGGCAATACTTTTTAAGAGAGAATGGAGAAGATTTTTGCAAACATGCAGTACTCCATCTTATACATGCATAAGGATTCCAGAGGTGATACTTGAAAGGAGAAATGAAGTATATGCAGTTCTTACATGGTGTGGTTCCGTGGGTCCCTCAGCTTCTTAAAGATTCCAGAAAATTAACTCTCATGGAGTATTATTTCCTGACTCTGGGAACAAAGTACTTTTTAAAGATTGTTTTCTTAAAATGAGCAGATTGATACGGTATCATTAAAAAACAACCAACTCACCACACTTCAGTGTAGAGATCCTTTTGTCTTCTGCTGATGGAGGATGGTAGAGAGAAGAGACATAGCTGTACCTATTATGCTGTTCTATTTCAGTCTACTCTATAATTCACTTCCTTTTTTTGGATCTTATTCTTTTGCTAAGTACCACCCACCTACTTCTGGGAGACAAGACCAGGTGAAAGACATCTTCAGATGTCTCAACTTCCTCATCTGCTTGTCACTCACTGGGTGCTGGATTTTCAGTACTAACTTGGAAGCCTGTCTCTCAAAGAAAACTAGAGAAAGTGGCCCCTGACACTGGACAAATATCTATTATGTGCAGGAAGCTTGTGAACTTATGCCTACAGAGGCTGCACTGGAGATCAGAAGTTCCTCATGGGTTAGCACCAGAGAGAGAATTAGTAGTGGTTACTAGAGGACAATCTTGCAGTTGAGAAGTTTCTAATCGTCAGAGTTGCTAGAAGATGGGAGGGACTACCTTGATAGAACTGAGGGGGCAGTCACTCTCCATCACCAAAGCGATCCTACTTAGCATAGTCTGACCTAAAGAGAATGTAAACACAGGTGGGACATTGGCTTCAGCGACCTTTGATCCTTGGCAACCCAAGGTTGCATAATTACACCTGCAAGGAATGCTTTCCTGACATTGGCCTGTCTGGAGAGAGCACTTCTTCTGATTTTCATGTGGAGTCTGTTGCATGAATGGAGGGGCTGAGTGTCTGATCAACAGGCTAGGGGACACCCCTACTGTGTTATGGATCTTTCCCCTAAGCCGCTACTCTTCCAGATGTCAATCAACTGCTGCTTTTCCTTCCATTCCTCCTGGGTAATCACACTCACTCCCCTGTCTTCCATTATCCTCCATTCCGGCAACTCCAAAATATCTGTTTTCAGCTTTCATCTCTGCTCCAGACTCAAAAATTCTTTCACGCAGCTGCCAAATGGACATTTCCATTGGATTTTTTCATGAAATCTCAGAATCCTTACTTTTCTCCTTCTTTACCAATCTACTTCTCTTCCTGTGTTCTCTGTCTCAAATAATGGCACCAGCATCAGTCAGAGGTCCAAGTGAGAAGGAAGGTTGGACAGTATTCTCGAGTCATTTCTCTTTCTTATCCAGTAATAGTAATAGTAAAAATAAGAAAACAATAATAATATTATAGTAACTGCTAATACTTGAGTGCTTACCATGTTTCAGATTCTGTGTTAACCACATTACATGGATGATATCATGTAATCCTTCTACTACCCTATGACTGTTGCCTCATATCATAAATGGGGGAAATTAGTAACTTGCCCAGGGTTACAGTTAGTAGGTGGACGGGCTAGGATTCAGGACTCCAGAATCTGTGTTCTTAATCTCCTTGATATACTACTTTCATATCTGATTACTCACCATTCTCCCTCTCTCTCAACTTGTATATGTCTTCCAATTCGTTTACTTTTCCCTATTTGAGCTTCCTTTTTTCTATCTTATTTTCTATGTTCATTTACATATAAAAACAAGAACTATTGTGTAATGTTCACTGTTACACTATTATAGACATTTTAAAAGATATGAAGGAATAAATAAGAACAGTTAAATTTTTTAAAAATTTATTTTCGTTGTTACTTAACAGTGTATTATTAGCAACTGTGGATAGATGGAAACTTTAATGTCAAATAGTCTTTTTAATTATTTTAAATTTGGGGAAGGAAACTGACAGACATGATAGCTTCATTATGGTTTTTTTACTTTGTGCCATGATTGTTGAAGTACTTTCCCCAATGACAGGAGAAATATCAGCTCTGCCATTTTCTTTTGCTTGTGTTATTGGTCTTATCTTCAGTTGGTAATTTCTTTGCAGGATACTTTCAAAGCTAACTGTCCATTTTAGGAGTGTTGGCTTAGTTAATACTGAGTAAAGAATTTACAGATTCCACTTGACCATGCACAGGTAAACTGCAATAGCTTGCAATGAGCTGAAAACAGAAAGATGAGCCAAGGTGTCACTGCCCACCCCTCTTGGTCAGATATGTAAGAAGAGCCTCTGAGATCTGTCTTTTCCAATATCAGATACTTACGTGTAGACCCATGGTACCTGGGATGATTCATTTCAAGTTAAATTTTGTGTATGGTGTGAGGTAAGGGGTTAATGTTTATTTTTTCCCAATATAAATATCCATTTTTTTCCATTTCTATTTGTTGAAAATACCTTTCTTTTCCCATTAAATGGCACTGACATCTTTCTTAAAAATCAATTGACCAGAAACTAACAAAACATTGTAAATCAACTATACTCAAATAAAAAATTAATTAAAAAAATTTTTTTAAATCAATTGACCATTTCTGTGTGAACATTGTATTATATTCCTTACACTAATATTACACTTTACCAATTACTGGTTGGAATTTTGATTGGGACTTTGTTGAATCTATATATAAATTTGGAGAGTACTGGCATCTTAACAACATCAAGTCTTCTAACTTATGAACATGGTTTATTGCTCCATTTATTTAGATATTTAACTTTATTCAGTAATAAATTGCAGTTACCAGTGTACAAGTATTGTGCATACTTCATTAAGTGTGTCTCTTAGTATTTCATGTTTTTGAAAGATATTGCAAGTTAAAATCTAATTTTTATTTTACTTTTAAATATTTTTGTTGCTGTGTTAGAAATATAATTGAACTTTGCGTATTATTTTCTCCTTTCCACCTTCGCTGATTACTTATGGTAGCTTTTTTGTAGACTCCTCAGGTTTTTCTACATATACTATCACATCATCTGTGAAGAGTGTTACTTCTTTTCCAATCTGTGTGCCCTTTATTTCTTGGTCTTGCCTTATTGCACTGGCAAGAACCTCTGGTAAAATGTTGAGTGGAAGCGTTGAAAATATAAATCCTTGCCTTGTTACTGATTTGGAGAAGG
This sequence comes from Neophocaena asiaeorientalis asiaeorientalis, assembly GCF_003031525.2. NCBI lineage: Eukaryota > Metazoa > Chordata > Mammalia > Artiodactyla > Phocoenidae > Neophocaena > Neophocaena asiaeorientalis. The sequence continues at coordinate 5,563,153 of NW_020175018.1, read as the reverse complement.
GAAAATATTTAATCTGTGATGTTAGCTGTGGTTTTTTTTTTTTTTTTTTTTTGCTGTATGCGGGCCTCTCACTGCTGTGGCCTCTCCCGTTGCGGAGCACAGGCTCCAGACACGCAGGTTCAGC